>NW_027149888.1:300000-390463 GCF_031143425.1 Pleurodeles waltl
TCCCAGCCCTACCCACCAATCAGAGCCCGAGAACCAACATCCAATCAGAATCCCAGCCCTACCCACCAATCAGAGCCCGAGAACCAACATCCAATCAGAATCCCAGCCCTACCCACCAATCAGAGCCCGAGAACCAACATCCAATCAGAATCCCAGCCCTACCCACCAATCAGAGCTCGAGAACCAACAGCCAATCAGAATCCCAGCCCTTCCCACCAATCCAATCAGAATCCCAGCCCTACCCACCAATCAGAGCCCGAGAACCAACAGCCAGTCAGAATCCCAGCCCTACCCACCAATCAGAGCCCGAGAACCAACAGCCAGTCAGAATCCCAGCCCTACCCACCAATCAGAGCTCGAGAACCAACAGCCAGTCAGAATCCCAGCCCTACTCACCAATCAGAGCCCGAGAACCAACAGCCAGTCAGAATCCCAGCCCTACCCACCAATCAGAGCCCGAGAACCAACAGCCAGTCGGAATCCCAGCCCTACCCACCAATCAGAGCCCGAGAACCAACAGCCAGTCGGAATCCCAGCCCTACCCACCAATCAGAGCCCGAGAACCAACATCCAATCAGAATCCCAGCCCTACCCACCAATCAGAGCCCGAGAACCAACATCCAATCAGAATCCCAGCCCTACCCACCAATCAGAGCCCGAGAACCAACATCCAATCAGAATCCCAGCCCTACCCACCAATCAGAGCTCGAGAACCAACAGCCAATCAGAATCCCAGCCCTTCCCACCAATCCAATCAGAATCCCAGCCCTACCCACCAATCAGAGCCCGAGAACCAACAGCCAGTCAGAATCCCAGCCCTACCCACCAATCAGAGCCCGAGAACCAACAGCCAGTCAGAATCCCAGCCCTACCCACCAATCAGAGCCCGAGAACCAACAGCCAGTCAGAATCCCAGCCCTACCCACCAATCAGAGCCCGAGAACCAACAGCCAATCAGAATCCCAGCCCTACCCACCAATCAGAGCCCGAGAACCAACAGCCAATCAGAATCCCAGCCCTACCCGCCAATCAGAGCCCGAGAACCAACAGCCCAACAGCCAATCAGAATCCCAGCCCTATCCACCAATCACAGCCCGAGAACCAACAGCCAATCAGAATCCCAGCCCTACCCGCCATAACCACCAATCACAGCCCGAGAACCAACAGCCAATCAGAATCCCAGCCCTACCCACCAATCACAGCCCGAGAACCAACAGCCAATCAGAATCCCAGCCCTACCCACCAATCGGAGCCCGAGAACCAACAGCCAATCAGAATCCCAGGCCTAACCACCAATCGGAGCCCGAGAACCAACAGCCAATCAGAATCCCAGGCCTAACTACCAATCGGAGCCCGAGAACCAACAGCCAATCAGAATCCCAGGCCTAACCACCAATCACAGCCCGAGAACCAACAGCCAATCAGAATCCCAGCCCTAACCACCAATCGGAGCCCGAGAACCAACAGCCAATCAGAATCCCAGCCCTACCCACCAATCGGAGCCCGAGAACCAACAGCCAGTCAGAATCCCAGCCCTACCCACCAATCGGAGCCCGAGAACCAACAGCCAGTCAGAATCCCAGCCCTACCCACCAATCGGAGCCCGAGAACCAACAGCCAGTCAGAATCCCAGCCCTACCCACCAATCTGAGCCCGAGAACCAACAGCCAGTCAGAATCCCAGCCCTACCCACCAATCTGAGCCCGAGAACCAACAGCCAGTCAGAATCCCAGCCCTACCCACCAATCGGAGCCCGAGAACCAACAGCCAGTCAGAATCCCAGCCCTACCCACCAATCGGAGCCCGAGAACCAACAACCAGTCAGAATCCCAGCCCTACCCACCAATCGGAGCCCGAGAACCAACAGCCAGTCAGAATCCCAGCCCTACCCACCAATCGGAGCCCGAGAACCAACAGCCAGTCAGAATCCCAGCCCTACCCACCAATCGGAGCCCGAGAACCAACAGCCAGTCAGAATCCCAGCCCTACCCACCAATCGGAGCCCGAGAACCAACAGCCAGTCAGAATCCCAGCCCTACCCACCAATCGGAGCCCGAGAACCAACAGCCAGTCAGAATCCCAGCCCTACCCACCAATCGGAGCCCGAGAACCAACAGCCAGTCAGAATCCCAGCCCTACCCACCAATCGGAGCCCGAGAACCAACAGCCAGTCAGAATCCCAGCCCTACCCACCAATCGAAGCCCGGGAACCAACAGCCAGTCAGAATCCCAGCCCTACCCACCAATCAGAGCCGGAGAACCAACAGCCAGTCAGAATCCCAGCCCTACTACCCACCAATCAGAGCCCGAGAACCAACAGCCAGTCAGAATCCCAGCCCTACTACCCACCAATCAGAGCCCGAGAACCAACAGCCAGTCAGAATCCCAGCCCTACTACCCACCAATCAGAGCCCGAGAACCAACAGCCAGTCAGAATCCCAGCCCTACCCACCAATCAGAGCCCGAGAACCAACAGCCAGTCAGAATCCCAGCCCTACCCACCAATCAGAGCCCGAGAACCAACAGCCAATCAGAATCCCAGCCCTACCCGCCAATCAGAGCCCGAGAACCAACAGCCCAACAGCCAATCAGAATCCCAGCCTTATCCACCAATCACAGCCCGAGAACCAACAGCCAATCAGAATCCCAGCCCTACCCGCCATAACCACCAATCACAGCCCGAGAACCAACAGCCAATCAGAATCCCAGCCCTAACCACCAATCACAGCCCGAGAACCAACAGCCAATCAGAATCCCAGCCCTAACCACCAATCACAGCCCGAGAACCAACAGCCAATCAGAATCACAGCCCTAACCACCAATCGGAGCCCGAGAACCAACAGCCAATCAGAATCCCAGCCCTACCCACCAATCGGAGCCCGAGAACCAACAGCCAATCAGAATCCCAGGCCTAACCACCAATCACAGCCCGAGAACCAACAGCCAATCAGAATCCCAGCCCTACCCACCAATCGGAGCCCGAGAACCAACAGCCAATCAGAATCCCAGCCCTACCCACCAATCGGAGGCCGAGAACCAACAGCCAATCAGAATCCCAGCCCTACCCACCAATCGGAGCCCGAGAACCAACAGCCAATCAGATTCCCAGCCCTACCCACCAATCGGAGCCCGAGAACCAACAGCCAATCAGATTCCCAGCCCTACCCACCAATCGGAGCCCGAGAACCAACAGCCAATCAGAATCCCAGCCCTACCCACCAATCGGAGCCCGAGAACCAACAGCCAATCAGAATCCCAGCCCTACCCACCAATCGGAGCCCGAGAACCAACAGCCAATCAGAATCCCAGCCCTACCCACCAATCGGAGCCCGAGAACCAACAGCCAATCAGAATCCCAGCCCTACCCACCAATCAGAGCCCGAGAACCAACATCCAATCAGAATCCCAGCCCTACCCACCAATCAGAGCCCGAGAACCAACATCCAATCAGAATCCCAGCCCTACCCACCAATCAGAGCCCGAGAACCAACATCCAATCAGAATCCCAGCCCTACCCACCAATCAGAGCTCGAGAACCAACAGCCAATCAGAATCCCAGCCCTTCCCACCAATCCAATCAGAATCCCAGCCCTACCCACCAATCAGAGCCCGAGAACCAACAGCCAGTCAGAATCCCAGCCCTACCCACCAATCAGAGCCCGAGAACCAACAGCCAGTCAGAATCCCAGCCCTACCCACCAATCAGAGCTCGAGAACCAACAGCCAGTCAGAATCCCAGCCCTACTCACCAATCAGAGCCCGAGAACCAACAGCCAGTCAGAATCCCAGCCCTACCCACCAATCAGAGCCCGAGAACCAACAGCCAGTCGGAATCCCAGCCCTACCCACCAATCAGAGCCCGAGAACCAACAGCCAGTCGGAATCCCAGCCCTACCCACCAATCAGAGCCCGAGAACCAACATCCAATCAGAATCCCAGCCCTACCCACCAATCAGAGCCCGAGAACCAACATCCAATCAGAATCCCAGCCCTACCCACCAATCAGAGCCCGAGAACCAACATCCAATCAGAATCCCAGCCCTACCCACCAATCAGAGCTCGAGAACCAACAGCCAATCAGAATCCCAGCCCTTCCCACCAATCCAATCAGAATCCCAGCCCTACCCACCAATCAGAGCCCGAGAACCAACAGCCAGTCAGAATCCCAGCCCTACCCACCAATCAGAGCCCGAGAACCAACAGCCAGTCAGAATCCCAGCCCTACCCACCAATCAGAGCCCGAGAACCAACAGCCAGTCAGAATCCCAGCCCTACCCACCAATCAGAGCCCGAGAACCAACAGCCAATCAGAATCCCAGCCCTACCCACCAATCAGAGCCCGAGAACCAACAGCCAATCAGAATCCCAGCCCTACCCGCCAATCAGAGCCCGAGAACCAACAGCCCAACAGCCAATCAGAATCCCAGCCCTATCCACCAATCACAGCCCGAGAACCAACAGCCAATCAGAATCCCAGCCCTACCCGCCATAACCACCAATCACAGCCCGAGAACCAACAGCCAATCAGAATCCCAGCCCTACCCACCAATCACAGCCCGAGAACCAACAGCCAATCAGAATCCCAGCCCTACCCACCAATCGGAGCCCGAGAACCAACAGCCAATCAGAATCCCAGGCCTAACCACCAATCGGAGCCCGAGAACCAACAGCCAATCAGAATCCCAGGCCTAACTACCAATCGGAGCCCGAGAACCAACAGCCAATCAGAATCCCAGGCCTAACCACCAATCACAGCCCGAGAACCAACAGCCAATCAGAATCCCAGCCCTAACCACCAATCGGAGCCCGAGAACCAACAGCCAATCAGAATCCCAGCCCTACCCACCAATCGGAGCCCGAGAACCAACAGCCAGTCAGAATCCCAGCCCTACCCACCAATCGGAGCCCGAGAACCAACAGCCAGTCAGAATCCCAGCCCTACCCACCAATCGGAGCCCGAGAACCAACAGCCAGTCAGAATCCCAGCCCTACCCACCAATCTGAGCCCGAGAACCAACAGCCAGTCAGAATCCCAGCCCTACCCACCAATCGGAGCCCGAGAACCAACAGCCAGTCAGAATCCCAGCCCTACCCACCAATCGGAGCCCGAGAACCAACAGCCAGTCAGAATCCCAGCCCTACCCACCAATCGGAGCCCGAGAACCAACAACCAGTCAGAATCCCAGCCCTACCCACCAATCGGAGCCCGAGAACCAACAGCCAGTCAGAATCCCAGCCCTACCCACCAATCGGAGCCCGAGAACCAACAGCCAGTCAGAATCCCAGCCCTACCCACCAATCGGAGCCCGAGAACCAACAGCCAGTCAGAATCCCAGCCCTACCCACCAATCGGAGCCCGAGAACCAACAGCCAGTCAGAATCCCAGCCCTACCCACCAATCGGAGCCCGAGAACCAACAGCCAGTCAGAATCCCAGCCCTACCCACCAATCGGAGCCCGAGAACCAACAGCCAGTCAGAATCCCAGCCCTACCCACCAATCGAAGCCCGGGAACCAACAGCCAGTCAGAATCCCAGCCCTACCCACCAATCAGAGCCCGAGAACCAACAGTCAGTCAGAATCCCAGCCCTACCCATCAATCAGAGCCCGAGAACCAACAGTCAGTCAGAATCCCAGCCCTAATCACCAATCAGAGCCCGAGAACCAACAGCCAGTCAGAATCCCAGCCCTACCCACCAATCAGAGCCCGAGAACCAACAGCCAGTCAGAATCCCAGCCCTACCCACCAATCAGAGCCGGAGAACCAACAGCCAGTCAGAATCCCAGCCCTACTACCCACCAATCAGAGCCCGAGAACCAACAGCCAGTCAGAATCCCAGCCCTACTACCCACCAATCAGAGCCCGAGAACCAACAGCCAGTCAGAATCCCAGCCCTACCCACCAATCAGAGCCCGAGAACCAACAGCCAGTCAGAATCCCAGCCCTACCCACCAATCAGAGCCCGAGAACCAACAGCCAATCAGAATCCCAGCCCTACCCGCCAATCAGAGCCCGAGAACCAACAGCCCAACAGCCAATCAGAATCCCAGCCTTATCCACCAATCACAGCCCGAGAACCAACAGCCAATCAGAATCCCAGCCCTACCCGCCATAACCACCAATCACAGCCCGAGAACCAACAGCCAATCAGAATCCCAGCCCTAACCACCAATCACAGCCCGAGAACCAACAGCCAATCAGAATCCCAGCCCTAACCACCAATCACAGCCCGAGAACCAACAGCCAATCAGAATCACAGCCCTAACCACCAATCGGAGCCCGAGAACCAACAGCCAATCAGAATCCCAGCCCTACCCACCAATCGGAGCCCGAGAACCAACAGCCAATCAGAATCCCAGGCCTAACCACCAATCACAGCCCGAGAACCAACAGCCAATCAGAATCCCAGCCCTACCCACCAATCGGAGCCCGAGAACCAACAGCCAATCAGAATCCCAGCCCTACCCACCAATCGGATGCCGAGAACCAACAGCCAATCAGAATCCCAGCCCTACCCACCAATCGGAGCCCGAGAACCAACAGCCAATCAGATTCACAGCCCTACCCACCAATCGGAGCCCGAGAACCAACAGCCAATCAGATTCCCAGCCCTACCCACCAATCGGAGCCCGAGAACCAACAGCCAATCAGAATCCCAGCCCTACCCACTAATCGGAGCCCGAGAACCAACAGCCAATCAGAATCCCAGCCCTACCCACCAATCGGAGCCCGAGAACCAACAGCCAATCAGAATCCCAGCCCTACCCACCAATCGGAGCCCGAGAACCAACAGCCAATCAGAATCCCAGCCCTACCCACCAATCAGAGCCCGAGAACCAACATCCAATCAGAATCCCAGCCCTACCCACCAATCAGAGCCCGAGAACCAACATCCAATCAGAATCCCAGCCCTACCCACCAATCAGAGCCCGAGAACCAACATCCAATCAGAATCCCAGCCCTACCCACCAATCAGAGCTCGAGAACCAACAGCCAATCAGAATCCCAGCCCTTCCCACCAATCCAATCAGAATCCCAGCCCTACCCACCAATCAGAGCCCGAGAACCAACAGCCAGTCAGAATCCCAGCCCTACCCACCAATCAGAGCTCGAGAACCAACAGCCAGTCAGAATCCCAGCCCTACTCACCAATCAGAGCCCGAGAACCAACAGCCAGTCAGAATCCCAGCCCTACCCACCAATCAGAGCCCGAGAACCAACAGCCAGTCGGAATCCCAGCCCTACCCACCAATCAGAGCCCGAGAACCAACAGCCAGTCGGAATCCCAGCCCTACCCACCAATCAGAGCCCGAGAACCAACAGCCAGTCGGAATCCCAGCCCTACCCACCAATCAGAGCCCGAGAACCAACAGCCAGTCAGAATCCCAGCCCTACCCACCAATCTGGCTCTTGGTTCTCGGGCTCTGATTGGTGGGTAGGGCTGGGATTCTGACTGGCTCTTGGTTCTCGGGCTCTGTCAGAATCCCAGCTCTACCCACCAATCAGAGCCCGAGAACCAACAGCCAATCAGAATCCCATCCCTAACCACCAATCACAGCCCGAGAACCAACAGCCAATCAGAATCCCAGCCCTACCCACCAATCGGAGCCCGAGAACCAACAGCCAATCAGAATCCCAGCCCTAAACACCAATCACAGCCCGAGAACCAACAGCCAGTCAGAATCCCAGCCCTACCCACCAATCGGAGCCCGAGAACCAACAGCCAGTCAGAATCCCAGCCCTACCCACCAATCAGAGCCGGAGAACCAACAGCTAGTCAGAATCCCAGCCCTACCCACCAATCAGAGCCCGAGAAGCAACAGAGCAGTCAGAATCCCAGCCCTACCCACCAATCAGAGCCCGAGAACCAACAGCCAGTCAGAATCCCAGCCCTACCCACCAATCAGAGCCCGAGAACCAACAGCCAGTCAGAATCCCAGCCCTACCCACCAATCAGAGCCCGAGAACCAACAGCCAATCAGAATCCCAGCCCTACCCACCAATCAGAGCCCGAGAACCAACAGCCAATCAGAATCCCAGCCCTACCCGCCAATCAGAGCCCGAGAACCAACAGCCCAACAGCCAATCAGAATCCCAGCCCTATCCACCAATCACAGCCCGAGAACCAACAGCCAATCAGAATCCCAGCCCTACCCGCCATAACCACCAATCACAGCCCGAGAACCAACAGCCAATCAGAATCCCAGCCCTACCCACCAATCACAGCCCGAGAACCAACAGCCAATCAGAATCCCAGCCCTACCCACCAATCGGAGCCCGAGAACCAACAGCCAGTCAGAATCCCAGCCCTACCCACCAATCGGAGCCCGAGAACCAACAGCCAGTCAGAATCCCAGCCCTACCCACCAATCGGAGCCCGAGAACCAACAGCCAGTCAGAATCCCAGCCCTACCCACCAATCGGAGCCCGAGAACCAACAGCCAGTCAGAATCCCAGCCCTACCCACCAATCGGAGCCCGAGAACCAACAGCCAGTCAGAATCCCAGCCCTACCCACCAATCGGAGCCCGAGAACCAACAGCCAGTCAGAATCCCAGCCCTACCCACCAATCGGAGCCCGAGAACCAACAGCCAGTCAGAATCCCAGCCCTACCCACCAATCGGAGCCCGAGAACCAACAGCCAGTCAGAATCCCAGCCCTACCCACCAATCGGAGCCCGAGAACCAACAGCCAGTCAGAATCCCAGCCCTACCCACCAATCGGAGCCCGAGAACCAACAGCCAGTCAGAATCCCAGCCCTACCCACCAATCGGAGCCCGAGAACCAACAGCCAGTCAGAATCCCAGCCCTACCCACCAATCGGAGCCCGAGAACCAACAGCCAGTCAGAATCCCAGCCCTACCCACCAATCGGAGCCCGAGAACCAACAGCCAGTCAGAATCCCAGCCCTACCCACCAATCGGAGCCCGAGAACCAACAGCCAGTCAGAATCCCAGCCCTACCCACCAATCGGAGCCCGAGAACCAACAGCCAGTCAGAATCCCAGCCCTACCCACCAATCGGAGCCCGAGAACCAACAGCCAGTCAGAATCCCAGCCCTACCCACCAATCGGAGCCCGAGAACCAACAGCCAGTCAGAATCCCAGCCCTACCCACCAATCGGAGCCCGAGAACCAACAGCCAGTCAGAATCCCAGCCCTACCCACCAATCGGAGCCCGAGAACCAACAGCCAGTCAGAATCCCAGCCCTACCCACCAATCGGAGCCCGAGAACCAACAGCCAGTCAGAATCCCAGCCCTACCCACCAATCGGAGCCCGAGAACCAACAGCCAGTCAGAATCCCAGCCCTACCCACCAATCGGAGCCCGAGAACCAACAGCCAGTCAGAATCCCAGCCCTACCCACCAATCGGAGCCCGAGAACCAACAGCCAGTCAGAATCCCAGCCCTACCCACCAATCGGAGCCCGAGAACCAACAGCCAGTCAGAATCCCAGCCCTACCCACCAATCGGAGCCCGAGAACCAACAGCCAGTCAGAATCCCAGCCCTACCCACCAATCGGAGCCCGAGAACCAACAGCCAGTCAGAATCCCAGCCCTACCCACCAATCGGAGCCCGAGAACCAACAGCCAGTCAGAATCCCAGCCCTACCCACCAATCGGAGCCCGAGAACCAACAGCCAGTCAGAATCCCAGCCCTACCCACCAATCGGAGCCCGAGAACCAACAGCCAGTCAGAATCCCAGCCCTACCCACCAATCGGAGCCCGAGAACCAACAGCCAGTCAGAATCCCAGCCCTACCCACCAATCGGAGCCCGAGAACCAACAGCCAGTCAGAATCCCAGCCCTACCCACCAATCGGAGCCCGAGAACCAACAGCCAGTCAGAATCCCAGCCCTACCCACCAATCGGAGCCCGAGAACCAACAGCCAGTCAGAATCCCAGCCCTACCCACCAATCGGAGCCCGAGAACCAACAGCCAGTCAGAATCCCAGCCCTACCCACCAATCGGAGCCCGAGAACCAACAGCCAGTCAGAATCCCAGCCCTACCCACCAATCGGAGCCCGAGAACCAACAGCCAGTCAGAATCCCAGCCCTACCCACCAATCGGAGCCCGAGAACCAACAGCCAGTCAGAATCCCAGCCTTACCCACCAATCGGAGCCCGAGAACCAACAGCCAGTCAGAATCCCAGCCCTACCCACCAATCGGAGCCCGAGAACCAACAGCCAGTCAGAATCCCAGCCCTACCCACCAATCGGAGCCCGAGAACCAACAGCCAGTCAGAATCCCAGCCCTACCCACCAATCGGAGCCCGAGAACCAACAGCCAGCCAATCAGAATCCCAGCCCTACCCACCAATCGGAGCCCGAGAACCAACAGCCAATCAGAATCCCAGCCCTACCCACCAATAGGAGCCCGAGAACCAACAGCCAATCAGAATCCCAGCCCTACCCACCAATCGGAGCCCGAGAACCAACAGCCAATCAGAATCCCAGCCCTACCCACCAATCGGAGCCCGAGAACCAACAGCCAATCAGAATCCCAGCCCTACCCAACAATCGGAGCCCGAGAACCAACAGCCAATCAGAATCCCAGCCCTACCCACCAATCGGAGCCCGAGAACCAACAGCCAATCAGATTCCCAGCCCTACCCACCAATCGGAGCCCGAGAACCAACAGCCAATCAGATTCCCAGCCCTACCCACCAATCGGAGCCCGAGAACCAACAGCCAATCAGAATCCCAGCCCTACCCACCAATCAGAGCCCGAGAACCAACATCCAATCAGAATCCCAGCCCTACCCACCAATCAGAGCCCGAGAACCAACATCCAATCAGAATCCCAGCCCTTCCCACCAATCTAATCAGAATCCCAGCCCTACCCACCAATCAGAGCCCGAGAACCAACAGCCAGTCAGAATCCCAGCCCTACCCACCAATCAGAGCCCGAGAACCAACAGCCAGTCAGAATCCCAGCCCTACCCACCAATCAGAGCTCGAGAACCAACAGCCAGTCAGAATCCCAGCCCTACCCACCAATCAGAGCCCGAGAACCAACAGCCAGTCAGAATACCAGCCCTACCCATCAATCAGAGCCCGAGAACCAACAGCCAGTCAGAATCCCAGCCCTACCCACCAATCAGAGCCCGAGAACCAACAGCCAGTCAGAATCCCAGCCCTACCGACCAATCACAGCCCGAGAACCAACAGCCAATCAGAATCCCAGCCCTACCCACCAATCACAGCCCGAGAACCAACAGCCAATCAGAGTCCGAGCCCTACCCACCAATCACAGCCCGAGAACCAATAGCCAATCAGAATCCCAGCCCTACCCGCCCTAACCACCAATCACAGCCCGAGAACCAACAGCCAATCAGAATCCCATCCCTAACCACCAATCACAGCCCGAGAACCAACAGCCAATCAGAATCCCAGCCCTACCCACCAATCGGAGCCCGAGAACCAACAGCCAATCAGAATCCCAGCCCTAAACACCAATCACAGCCCGAGAACCAACAGCCAGTCAGAATCCCAGCCCTACCCACCAATCGGAGCCCGAGAACCAACAGCCAGTCAGAATCCCAGCCCTACCCACCAATCGGAGCCCGAGAACCAACAGCCAGTCAGAATCCCAGCCCTACCCACCAATCGGAGCCCGAGAACCAACAGCCAGTCAGAATCCCAGCCCTACCCACCAATCGGAGCCCGAGAACCAACAGCCAGTCAGAATCCCAGCCCTACCCACCAATCGGAGCCCGAGAACCAACAGCCAGTCAGAATCCCAGCCCTACCCACCAATCGGAGCCCGAGAACCAACATCCAGTCAGAATCCCAGCCCTACCCACCAATCGGAGCCCGAGAACCAACATCCAGTCAGAATCCCAGCCCTACCCAACAATCGGAGCCCGAGAAGCAACAGCCAGTCAGACTCCCAGCCCTACCCACCAATCGGAGCCCGAGAAGCAACAGCCAGTCAGACTCCCAGCCCTACCCACCAATCGGAGCCCGAGAAGCAACAGCCAGTCAGAATCCCAGCCCTACCCACCAATCGGAGCCCGAGAACCAACAGCAAGTCAGAATCCCAGCCCTACCCACCAATCGGAGCCCGAGAACCAACAGCCAGTCAGAATCCCAGCCCTACCCACCAATCGGAGCCCGAGAACCAACAGCCAGTCAGAATCCCAGCCCTACCCACCAATCGGAGCCCGAGAACCAACAGCCAGTCAGAATCCCAGCCCTACCCACCAATCGGAGCCCGAGAACCAACAGCCAGTCAGAATCCCAGCCCTACCCACCAATCGGAGCCCGAGAACCAACAGCCAGTCAGAATCCCAGCCCTACCCACCAATCAGAGACCGAGAAGCAACAGCCAGTCAGACTCCCAGCCCTAACCACCAATCAGAGCCCGAGAACCAACAGCCAATCAGAATCCCAGCCCTACCCACCAATCACAGCCAGAGAACCAACAGCCAATCAGAATCCCAGCCCTAACCACCAATCACAGCCCGAGATCCAACAGCCAGTCAGAATCCCAGCCCTACCCACCAATCAGAGCCCGAGAACCAACAGCCAGTCAGAATCACAGCCCTAACCACCAATCACAGCCCGAGAACCAACAGCTAGTCAGAATCCCAGCCCTACCCACCAATCGGAGCCTGAGAACCAACAGCCAGTCAGAATCCCAGCCCTAACCACTAATCGGAGCCCGAGAACCAACAGCCAGTCAGAATCCCAGCCCTAACCACCAATCGGAGCCCGAGAACCAACAGCCAGTCAGAATCCCAGCCCTACCCATCAATCAGAGCCCGAGAACCAACAGCCAGTCAGAATCCCAGCCCTACCCACCAATCAGAGCCCGAGAACCAACAGCCAGTCAGAATCCCAGCCCTACCCACCAATCGAAGCCCGGGAACCAACAGCCAGTCAGAATCCCAGCCCTACCCACCAATCAGAGCCCGAGAACCAACAGTCAGTCAGAATCCCAGCCCTACCCATCAATCAGAGCCCGAGAACCAACAGCCAGTCAGAATCCCAGCCCTACCCATCAATCAGAGCCCGAGAACCAACAGCCAGTCAGAATCCCAGCCCTAATCACCAATCAGAGCCCGAGAACCAACAGCCAGTCAGAATCCCAGCCCTACCCACCAATCAGAGCCCGAGAACCAACAGCCAGTCAGAATCCCAGCCCTACCCACCAATCAGAGCCCGAGAACCAACAGCCAGTCAGAATCCCAGCCCTACCCACCAATCAGAGCCCGAGAACCAACAGCCAGTCAGAATCCCAGCCCTACCCACCAATCAGAGCCCGAGAACCAACAGCCAGTCAGAATCCCAGCCCTACCCACCAATCAGAGCCCGAGAACCAACAGCCAGTCAGAATCCCAGCCCTACCCACCAATCAGAGCCCGAGAACCAACAGCCAATCAGAATCCCAGCCCTACCCACCAATCAGAGCCCGAGAACCAACAGCCAATCAGAATCCCAGCCCTACCCGCCAATCAGAGCCCGAGAACCAACAGCCCAACAGCCAATCAGAATCCCAGCCTTATCCACCAATCACAGCCCGAGAACCAACAGCCAATCAGAATCCCAGCCCTACCCGCCATAACCACCAATCACAGCCCGAGAACCAACAGCCAATCAGAATCCCAGCCCTACCCACCAATCAGAGCCCGAGAACCAACAGCCAGTCAGAATCCCAGCCCTACCCACCAATCAGAGCCCGAGAACCAACAGCCAGTCAGAATCCCAGCCCTAACCACCAATCACAGCCCAAGAACCAACAGCCAATCAGAATCCCAGCCCTAACCACCAATCGGAGCCCGAGAACCAACAGCCAATCAGAATCCCAGCCCTACCCACCAATCGGAGCCAGAGAACCAACAGCCAATCAGAATCCCAGGCCTAACCACCAATCACAGCCCGAGAACCAACAGCCAATCAGAATCCCAGCCCTACCCACCAATCGGAGCCCGAGAACCAACAGCCAATCAGAATCCCAGCCCTACCCACCAATCGGAGGCCGAGAACCAACAGCCAATCAGAATCCCAGCCCTACCCACCAATCGGAGCCCGAGAACCAACAGCCAATCAGATTCCCAGCCCTACCCACCAATCGGAGCCCGAGAACCAACAGCCAAACAGATTCCCAGCCCTACCCACCAATCGGAGCCCGAGAACCAACAGCCAATCAGAATCCCAGCCCTACCCACCAATCGGAGCCCGAGAACCAACAGCCAATCAGAATCCCAGCCCTACCCACCAATCGGAGCCCGAGAACCAACAGCCAGTCAGAATCCCAGCCCTACCCACCAATCAGAGCCCGAGAACCAACAGCCAGTCAGAATCCCAGCCCTACCCACCAATCAGAGCCCGAGAACCAACAGCCAGTCAGAATCCCAGCCCTACCCACCAATCAGAGCCCGAGAACCAACAGCCAATCAGAATCCCAGCCCTACCCACCAATCACAGCCCGAGAACCAACAGCCAATCAGAGTCCCAGCCCTACCCACCAATCACAGCCCGAGAACCAACAGCCAATCAGAATCCCAGCCCTACCCGCCCTAACCACCAATCACAGCCCGAGAACCAACAGCCAATCAGAATCCCATCCCTAACCACCAATCACAGCCCGAGAACCAACAGCCAATCAGAATCCCAGCCCTACCCACCAATCGGAGCCCGAGAACCAACAGCCAATCAGAATCCCAACCCTAACCACCAATCACAGCCCAAGAACCAACAGCCAGTCAGAATCCCAGCCCTACCCACCAATCGGAGCCCGAGAACCAACAGCCAGTCAGAATCCCAGCCCTACCCACCAATCGGAGCCCGAGAACCAACAGCCAGTCAGAATCCCAGCCCTACCCACCAATCGGAGCCCGAGAACCAACAGCCAGTCAGAATCCCAGCCCTACCCACCAATCGGAGCCCGAGAACCAACAGCCAGTCAGAATCCCAGCCCTACCCACCAATCGGAGCCCGAGAAGCAACAGCCAGTCAGAATCCCAGCCCTACCCACCAATCGGAGCCCGAGAAGCAACAGCCAGTCAGACTCCCAGCCCTACCCACCAATCAGAGCCCGAGAAGCAACAGCCAGTCAGACTCCCAGCCGTACCCACCAATCGGAGCCCGAGAAGCAACAGCCAGTCAGAATCCCAGCCCTACCCACCAATCACAGCCCGAGAAGCAACAGCCAGTCAGAATCCCAGCCCTAACCACCAATCGGAGCCCGAGAACCAACAGCCAGTCAGAATCCCAGCCCTACCCTCCAATCGGAGCCCGAGAACCAACAGCCAGTCAGAATCCCAGACCTACCCACCAATCGGAGCCCGAGAACCAACAGCCAGTCAGAATCCCAGCCCTACCCACCAATCGGAGCCCGAGAACCAACAGCCAGTCAGAATCCCAGCCCTACCCACCAATCAGAGCCCGAGAATCAACAGCCAGTCAGAATCCCAGCCCTACCCACCAATCGAAGCCCGAGAACCAACAGCCAGTCAATATCCCAGCCCTACCCACCAATCGAAGCCTGGGAACCAACAGCCAGTCAGAATCCCAGCCCTACCCACCAATCGGAGCCCGAGAACCAACAGCCAGTCAGAATCCCAGCCCTACCCACCAATCAGAGCCCGAGAACCAACAGCCAGTCAGAATCCCAGCCCTACCCATCAATCAGAGCCCGAGAACCAACAGCCAGTCAGAATCCCAGCCCTAACCACCAATCAGAGCCCCAGAACCAACAGCCAGTCAGAATTCCAGCCCTAACCACCAATCAGAGCCCGAGAACCAACAGCCAATCAGAATCCCAGCCCTACCCGCCCTAACCACCAATCGCAGCCCGAGAACCAACAGCTAATCAGAATCCCAGCCCTAACCATCAATCAGAGCCCGAGAACCAACAGCCAGTCGGAATCCCAGCCCTACCCACCAATCAGAGCCCGAGAACCAACAGCCAATCAGACTCCCAGACCTACCCACCAATCAGAGCCCGAGAAGCAACAGCCAGTCAGACTCCCAGCCCTACCCACCAATAGGAGCCCGAGAACCAACAGCCAGTCAGAATCCCAGCCCTAACCACCAATCGGAGCCCGAGAACCAACAGCCAGTCAGAATCCCAGACCTACCCACCAATCGGAGCCCGAGAACCAACAGCCAGTCAGACTCCCAGACCTACCCACCAATCGGAGCCAGAGAACCAACAGCCAGTCAGACTCCCAGCCCTACCCACCAATAGGAGCCCGAGAAGCAACAGCCAGTCAGAATCCCAGCCCTAACCACCAATCGGAGCCCGAGAACCAACAGCCAGTCAGAATCCCAGCCCTACCCACCAATCGGAGCCCGAGAACCAACAGCCAGTCAGAATCCCAGCCCTACCCACCAATCGGAGCCCGAGAACCAACAGCCAGTCAGAATCCCAGCCCTACCCACCAATCGGAGCCCGAGAACCAACAGCCAGTCAGAATCCCAGCCCTACCCACCAATCGGAGCCCGAGAACCAACAGCCAGTCAGAATCCCAGCCCTACCCACCAATCGGAGCCCGAGAACCAACAGCCAGTCAGAATCCCAGCCCTACCCACCAATCGGAGCCCGAGAACCAACAGCCAGTCAGAATCCCAGCCCTACCCACCAATCGGAGCCGAGAACCAACAGCCAGTCAGAATCCCAGCCCTACCCACCAATCGGAGCCCGAGAACCAACAGCCAGTCAGAATCCCAGCCCTACCCACCAATCAGAGCCCGAGAACCAACAGCCAGTCAGAATCCCAGCCCTACCCACCAATCAGAGCCCGAGAAGCAACAGCCAATCAGAATCCCAGCCCTACCCACCAATCAGAGCCCGAGAAGCAACAGCCAGTCAGAATCCCAGCCCTACCCACCAATCAGAGCCCGAGAAGCAACAGCCAGTCAGAATCCCAGCCCTACCCACCAATCACAGCCCGAGAACCAACAGCCAGTCAGAATCCCAGCCCTACCCACCAATCAGAGCCGGAGAACCAACAGCCAGTCAGAATCCCAGCCCTACCCACCAATCAGAGCCCGAGAACCAACAGCCAGTCAGAATCCCAGCCCTACCCACCAATCAGAGCCCGAGAACCAACAGACAGTCAGAATCCCAGCCCTACCCACCAATCAGAGCCCGAGAACCAACAGACAGTCAGAATCCCAGCCCTACCCACCAATCAGAGCCCGAGAACCAACAGACAATCAGAATCCCAGCCCTACCCACCAAACAGAGCCCGAGAACCAACAGCCCAACAGCCAATCAGAATCCCAGCCCTATCCACCAATCACAGCCCGAGAACCAACAGCGAATCAGAATCCCAGCCCTACCCGCCATAACCACCAATCACAGCCCGAGAACCAACAGCCAATCAGAATCCCAGGCCTAACCACCAATCGGAGCCCGAGAACCAACAGCCAATCAGAATCCCAGCACTAACCACCAATCACAGCCCGAGAACCAACAGCCAATCAGAATCCCAGCCCTACCCACCAATCGGAGCCCGAGAACCAACAGCCAATCAGAATCCCAGCCCTACCCACCAATCGGAGCCCGAGAACCAACAGCCAGTCAGAATCCCAGCCCTACCCACCAATCGGAGCCCGAGAACCAACAGCCAGTCAGAATCCCAGCCCTACCCACCAATCGGAGCCCGAGAACCAACAGCCAGTCAGAATCCCAGCCCTACCCACCAATCGGAGCCCGAGAACCAACAGCCAGTCAGAATCCCAGCCCTACCCACCAATCGGAGCCCGAGAACCAACAGCCAGTCAGAATCCCAGCCCTACCCACCAATCGGAGCCCGAGAACCAACAGCCAGTCAGAATCCCAGCCCTACCCACCAATCGGAGCCCGAGAACCAACAGCCAGTCAGAATCCCAGCCCTACCCACCAATCGGAGCCCGAGAACCAACAGCCAGTCAGAATCCCAGCCCTACCCACCAATCGGAGCCCGAGAACCAACAGCCAGTCAGAATCCCAGCCCTACCCACCAATCGGAGCCCGAGAACCAACAGCCAGTCAGAATCCCAGCCCTACCCACCAATCGGAGCCCGAGAACCAACAGCCAGTCAGAATCCCAGCCCTACCCACCAATCGGAGCCCGAGAACCAACAGCCAGTCAGAATCCCAGCCCTACCCACCAATCGGAGCCCGAGAACCAACAGCCAGTCAGAATCCCAGCCCTACCCACCAATCGGAGCCCGAGAACCAACAGCCAATCAGAATCCCAGCCCTAACCACCAATCGGAGCCCGAGAACCAACAGCCAATCAGAATCCCAGCCCTACCCACCAATCGGAGCCCGAGAACCAACAGCCAATCAGAATCCCAGCCCTACCCACCAATCGGAGCCCGAGAACCAACAGCCAATCAGAATCCCAGCCCTACCCACCAATCGGAGCCCGAGAACCAACAGCCAATCAGAATCCCAGCCCTACCCACCAATCGGAGCCCGAGAACCAACAGCCAATCAGAATCCCAGCCCTACCCACCAATCGGAGCCCGAGAACCAACAGCCAATCAGATTCCCAGCATTACCCACCAATCGGAGCCCGAGAACCAACAGCCAATCAGATTCCCAGCCCTACCCACCAATCGGAGCCCGAGAACCAACAGCCAATCAGATTCCCAGCCCTACCCACCAATCGGAGCATCGAGAACCAACAGCCAATCAGATTCCCAGCCCTACCCACCAATCGGAGCCCGAGAACCAACAGCCAATCAGATTCCCAGCCCTACCCACCAATCGGAGCCCGAGAACCAACAGCCAATCAGAATCCCAGCCCTACCCACCAATCGGAGCCCGAGAACCAACAGCCAATCAGAATCCCAGCCCTACCCACCAATCAGAGCCCGAGAACCAACATCCAATCAGAATCCCAGCCCTACCCTCCAATCAGAGCTCGAGAACCAACAGCCAATCAGAATCCCAGCCCTTCCCACCAATCCAATCAGAATCCCAGCCCTACCCACCAATCGGAGCCTGAGAACCAACAGCCAGTCAGAATCCCAGCCCTACCCACCAATCGGAGCCCGAGAACCAACAGCCAGTCAGAATCCCAGCCCTACCCACCAATCGGAGCCCGAGAACCAACAGCCAGTCAGAATCCCAGCCCTACCCACCAATCGGACCCCGAGAACCAACAGCCAGTCAGAATCCCAGCCCTACCCACCAATCGGAGCCCGAGAACCAACAGCCAGTCAGAATCCCAGCCCTACCCACCAATCGGAGCCGGAGAACCAACAGCCAGTCAGAATCCCAGCATTACCCACCAATCGGAGCCCGAGAAGCAACAGCCAGTCAGACTCCCAGCCCTACCCACCAATCGGAGCCCGAGAACCAACAGCCAATCAGAATCCCAGCCCTACCCACCAATCGGAGCCCGAGAACCAACAGCCAATCAGAATCCCAGCCCTACCCACCAATCGGAGCCCGAGAACCAACAGCCAATCAGAATCCCAGCCCTACCCACCAATCGGAGCCCGAGATCCAACAGCCAGTCAGAATCCCAGCCCTACCCACCAATCGGAGCCCGAGAACCAACAGCCAGTCAGAATCCCAGCCCTACCCACCAATCGGAGCCCGAGAACCAACAGCCAGTCAGAATCCCAGCCCTACCCACCAATCGGAGCCCGAGAACCAACAGCCAGTCAGAATCCCAGCCCTACCCACCAATCGGAGCCCGAGAACCAACAGCCAGTCAGAATCCCAGCCCTACCCACAAATCGGAGCCCGAGAAACAACAGCCAGTCAGAATCCCAGCCCTACCCACCAATCGGAGCCCGAGAACCAACATCCAGTCAGAATCCCAGCCCTACCCACCAATCGGAGCCCGAGAACCAACATCCAGTCAGAATCCCAGCCCTACCCACCAATCGGAGCCCGAGAAGCAACAGCCAGTCAGACTCCCAGCCCTACCCACCAATCGGAGCCCGAGAAGCAACAGCCAGTCAGACTCCCAGCCCTACCCACCAATCGGAGCCCGAGAAGCAACAGCCAGTCAGAATCCCAGCCCTACCCACCAATCGGAGCCCGAGAACCAACAGCAAGTCAGAATCCCAGGCCTACCCACCAATCGGAGCCCGAGAACCAACAGCCAGTCAGAATCCCAGCCCTACCCACCAATCGGAGCCCGAGAACCAACAGCCAGTCAGAATCCCAGCCCTACCCACCAATCGGAGCCCGAGAACCAACAGCCAGTCAGAATATCAGCCCTACCCACCAATCGGAGCCCGAGAACCAACAGCCAGTCAGAATCCCAGCCCTACCCACCAATCGGAGCCCGAGAACCAACAGCCAGTCAGAATCCCAGCCCTACCCACCAATCAGAGACCGAGAAGCAACAGCCAGTCAGACTCCCAGCCCTAACCACCAATCAGAGCCCGAGAACCAACAGCCAATCAGAATCCCAGCCCTACCCACCAATCAGAGCCCGAGAACCAACAGCCAATCAGAATCCCAGCCCTACCCACCAATCACAGCCCGAGATCCAACAGCCAGTCAGAATCCCAGCCCTACCCACCAATCAGAGCCCGAGAACCAACAGCCAGTCAGAATCACAGCCCTAACCACCAATCACAGCCCGAGAACCAACAGCTAGTCAGAATCCCAGCCCTACCCACCAATCGGAGCCTGAGAACCAACAGCCAGTCAGAATCCCAGCCCTAACCACTAATCGGAGCCCGAGAACCAACAGCCAGTCAGAATCCCAGCCCTAACCACCAATCGGAGCCCGAGAACCAACAGCCAGTCAGAATCCCAGCCCTACCCATCAATCAGAGCCCGAGAACCAACAGCCAGTCAGAATCCCAGCCCTACCCACCAATCAGAGCCCGAGAACCAACAGCCAGTCAGAATCCCAGCCCTACCCACCAATCGAAGCCCGGGAACCAACAGCCAGTCAGAATCCCAGCCCTACCCACCAATCAGAGCCCGAGAACCAACAGTCAGTCAGAATCCCAGCCCTACCCATCAATCAGAGCCCGAGAACCAACAGCCAGTCAGAATCCCAGCCCTAATCACCAATCAGAGCCCGAGAACCAACAGCCAGTCAGAATCCCAGCCCTACCCACCAATCAGAGCCCGAGAACCAACAGCCAGTCAGAATCCCAGCCCTACCCACCAATCAGAGCCGGAGAACCAACAGCCAGTCAGAATCCCAGCCCTACCCACCAATCAGAGCCCGAGAACCAACAGCCAGTCAGAATCCCAGCCCTACCCACCAATCAGAGCCCGAGAACCAACAGCCAGTCAGAATCCCAGCCCTACCCACCAATCAGAGCCCGAGAACCAACAGCCAGTCAGAATCCCAGCCCTACCCACCAATCAGAGCCCGAGAACCAACAGCCAGTCAGAATCCCAGCCCTACCCACCAATCAGAGCCCGAGAACCAACAGCCAGTCAGAATCCAAGCCCTACCCACCAATCAGAGCCCGAGAACCAACAGCCAATCAGAATCCTAGCCCTACCCGCCAATCAGAGCCTGAGAACCAACAGCCAATCAGAATCCCAGCCCTACCCGCCAATCAGAGCCCGAGAACCAACAGCCCAACAGCCAATCAGAATCCCAGCCTTATCCACCAATCACAGCCCGAGAACCAACAGCCAATCAGAATCCCAGCCCTACCCGCCATAACCACCAATCACAGCCCGAGAACCAACAGCCAATCAGAATCCCAGCCCTACCCACCAATCAGAGCCCGAGAACCAACAGCCAGTCAGAATCCCAGCCCTACCCACCAATCAGAGCCCGAGAACCAACAGCCAGTCAGAATCCCAGCCCTAACCACCAATCACAGCCCAAGAACCAACAGCCAATCAGAATCCCAGCCCTAACCACCAATCGGAGCCCGAGAACCAACAGCCAATCAGAATCCCAGCCCTACCCACCAATCGGAGCCAGAGAACCAACAGCCAATCAGAATCCCAGGCCTAACCACCAATCACAGCCCGAGAACTAACAGCCAATCAGAATCCCAGCCCTACCCACCAATCGGAGCCCGAGAACCAACAGCCAATCAGAATCCCAGCCCTACCCACCAATCGGAGGCCGAGAACCAACAGCCAATCAGAATCCCAGCCCTACCCACCAATCGGAGCCCGAGAACCAACAGCCAATCAGATTCCCAGCCCTACCCACCAATCGGAGCCCGAGAACCAACAGCCAATCAGATTCCCAGCCCTACCCACCAATCGGAGCCCGAGAACCAACAGCCAATCAGAATCCCAGCCCTACCCACCAATCGGAGCCCGAGAACCAACAGCCAATCAGAATCCCAGCCCTACCCACCAATCGGAGCCCGAGAACCAACAGCCAATCAGAATCCCAGCCCTACCCACCAATCGGAGCCCGAGAACCAACAGCCAATCAGAATCCCAGCCCTACCCACCAATCAGAGCCCGAGAACCAACATCCAATCAGAATCCCAGCCCTACCCACCAATCAGAGCCCGAGAACCAACATCCAATCAGAATCCCAGCCCTACCCACCAATCAGAGCCCGAGAACCAACATCCAATCAGAATCCCAGCCCTACCCACCAATCAGAGCTCGAGAACCAACAGCCAATCAGAATCCCAGCCCTTCCCACCAATCCAATCAGAATCCCAGCCCTACCCACCAATCAGAGCCCGAGAACCAACAGCCAGTCAGAATCCCAGCCCTACCCACCAATCAGAGCCCGAGAACCAACAGCCAGTCATAATCCCAGCCCTACCCACCAATCAGAGCTCGAGAACCAACAGCCAGTCAGAATCCCAGCCCTACCCACCAATCAGAGCCCGAGAACCAACAGCCAGTCAGAATCCCAGCCCTACCCACCAATCAGAGCCCGAGAACCAACAGCCAGTCAGAATCCCAGCCCTACCCACCAATCAGAGCCCGAGAACCAACAGCCAGTCAGAATCCCAGCCCTACCCACCAATCAGAGCCCGAGAACCAACAGCCAATCAGAATCCCAGCCCTACCCACCAATCACAGCCCGAGAACCAACAGCCAATCAGAGTCCCAGCCCTACCCACCAATCACAGCCCGAGAACCAACAGCCAATCAGAATCCCAGCCCTACCCGCCCTAACCACCAATCACAGCCCGAGAACCAACAGCCAATCAGAATCCCATCCCTAACCACCAATCACAGCCCGAGAACCAACAGCCAATCAGAATCCCAGCCCTACCCACCAATCGGAGCCCGAGAACCAACAGCCAATCAGAATCCCAACCCTAACCACCAATCACAGCCCAAGAACCAACAGCCAGTCAGAATCCCAGCCCTACCCACCAATCGGAGCCCGAGAACCAACAGCCAGTCAGAATCCCAGCCCTACCCACCAATCGGAGCCCGAGAACCAACAGCCAGTCAGAATCCCAGCCCTACCCACCAATCGGAGCCCGAGAACCAACAGCCAGTCAGAATCCCAGCCCTACCCACCAATCGGAGCCCGAGAACCAACAGCCAGTCAGAATCCCAGCCCTACCCACCAATCGGAGCCCGAGAAGCAACAGCCAGTCAGAATCCCAGCCCTACCCACCAATCGGAGCCCGAGAAGCAACAGCCAGTCAGACTCCCAGCCCTACCCACCAATCAGAGCCCGAGAAGCAACAGCCAGTCAGACTCCCAGCCGTACCCACCAATCGGAGCCCGAGAAGCAACAGCCAGTCAGAATCCCAGCCCTACCCACCAATCACAGCCCGAGAAGCAACAGCCAGTCAGAATCCCAGCCCTAACCACCAATCGGAGCCCGAGAACCAACAGCCAGTCAGAATCCCAGCCCTACCCTCCAATCGGAGCCCGAGAACCAACAGCCAGTCAGAATCCCAGACCTACCCACCAATCGGAGCCCGAGAACCAACAGCCAGTCAGAATCCCAGCCCTACCCACCAATCGGAGCCCGAGAACCAACAGCCAGTCAGAATCCCAGCCCTACCCACCAATCAGAGCCCGAGAATCAACAGCCAGTCAGAATCCCAGCCCTACCCACCAATCGAAGCCCGAGAACCAACAGCCAGTCAATATCCCAGCCCTACCCACCAATCGAAGCCCGGGAACCAACAGCCAGTCAGAATCCCAGCCCTACCCACCAATCGGAGCCCGAGAACCAACAGCCAGTCAGAATCCCAGCCCTACCCACCAATCAGAGCCCGAGAACCAACAGCCAGTCAGAATCCCAGCCCTACCCATCAATCAGAGCCCGAGAACCAACAGCCAGTCAGAATCCCAGCCCTAACCACCAATCAGAGCCCCAGAACCAACAGCCAGTCAGAATTCCAGCCCTAACCACCAATCAGAGCCCGAGAACCAACAGCCAATCAGAATCCCAGCCCTACCCGCCCTAACCACCAATCACAGCCCGAGAACCAACAGCTAATCAGAATCCCAGCCCTAACCATCAATCAGAGCCCGAGAACCAACAGCCAGTCGGAATCCCAGCCCTACCCACCAATCAGAGCCCGAGAACCAACAGCCAGTCAGACTCCCAGACCTACCCACCAATCGGAGCCCGAGAGGCAACAGCCAGTCAGACTCCCAGCCCTACCCACCAATAGGAGCCCGAGAACCAACAGCCAGTCAGAATCCCAGCCCTAACCACCAATCGGAGCCCGAGAACCAACAGCCAGTCAGAATCCCAGCCCTACCCACCAATCAGAGCCCGAGAACCAACAGCCAGTCAGACTCCCAGACCTACCCACCAATCGGAGCCAGAGAAGCAACAGCCAGTCAGACTCCCAGCCCTACCCACCAATAGGAGCCCGAGAACCAACAGCCAGTCAGAATCCCAGCCCTAACCACCAATCGGAGCCCGAGAACCAACAGCCAGTCAGAATCCCAGCCCTACCCACCAATCGGAGCCCGAGAACCAACAGCCAGACAGAATCCCAGCCCTACCCACCAATCGGAGCCCGAGAACCAACAGCCAGTCAGAATCCCAGCCCTACCCACCAATCGGAGCCCGAGAACCAACAGCCAGTCAGAATCCCAGCCCTACCCACCAATCGGAGCCCGAGAACCAACAGCCAGTCAGAATCCCAGCCCTACCCACCAATCGGAGCCCGAGAACCAACAGCCAGTCAGAATCCCAGCCCTACCCACCAATCGGAGCCCGAGAACCAACAGCCAGTCAGAATCCCAGCCCTACCCACCAATCAGAGCCCGAGAACCAACAGCCAGTCAGAATCCCAGCCCTACCCACCAATCAGAGCCCGAGAAGCAACAGCCAATCAGAATCCCAGCCCTACCCACCAATCAGAGCCCGAGAACCAACAGCCAGTCAGAATCCCAGCCCTACCCACCAATCACAGCCCGAGAACCAACAGCCAGTCAGAATCCCAGCCCTACCCACCAATCACAGCCCGAGAACCAACAGCCAGTCAGAATCCCAGCCCTACCCACCAATCAGAGCCGGAGAACCAACAGCCAGTCAGAATCCCAGCCCTACCCACCAATCAGAGCCCGAGAACCAACAGCCAGTCAGAATCCCAGCCCTACCCACCAATCAGAGCCCGAGAACCAACAGCCAGTCAGAATCCCAGCCCTACCCACCAATCAGAGCCCGAGAACCAACAGCCAGTCAGAATCCCAGCCCTACCCACCAATCAGAGCCCGAGAACCAACAGACAATCAGAATCCCAGCCCTAACCACCAAACAGAGCCCGAGAACCAACAGCCCAACAGCCAATCAGAATCCCAGCCCTATCCACCAATCACAGCCCGAGAACCAACAGCGAATCAGAATCCCAGCCCTACCCGCATAACCACCAATCACAGCCCGAGAACCAACAGCCAATCAGAATCCCAGGCCTAACCACCAATCGGAGCCCGAGAACCAACAGCCAATCAGAATCCCAGCCCTAACCACCAATCACAGCCCGAGAACCAACAGCCAATCAGAATCCCAGCCCTACCCACCAATCGGAGCCCGAGAACCAACAGCCAGTCAGAATCCCAGCCCTACCCACCAATCGGAGCCCGAGAACCAACAGCCAGTCAGAATCCCAGCCCTACCCACCAATCGGAGCCCGAGAACCAACAGCCAGTCAGAATCCCAGCCCTACCCACCAATCGGAGCCCGAGAACCAACAGCCAGTCAGAATCCCAGCCCTACCCACCAATCGGAGCCCGAGAACCAACAGCCAGTCAGAATCCCAGCCCTACCCACCAATCGGAGCCCGAGAACCAACAGCCAGTCAGAATCCCAGCCCTACCCACCAATCGGAGCCCGAGAACCAACAGCCAGTCAGAATCCCAGCCCTACCCACCAATCGGAGCCCGAGAACCAACAGCCAGTCAGAATCCCAGCCCTACCCACCAATCGGAGCCCGAGAACCAACAGCCAGTCAGAATCCCAGCCCTACCCACCAATCGGAGCCCGAGAACCAACAGCCAGTCAGAATCCCAGCCCTACCCACCAATCGGAGCCCGAGAACCAACAGCCAGTCAGAATCCCAGCCCTACCCACCAATCGGAGCCCGAGAACCAACAGCCAGTCAGAATCCCAGCCCTACCCACCAATCGGAGCCCGAGAACCAACAGCCAGTCAGAATCCCAGCCCTACCCACCAATCGGAGCCCGAGAACCAACAGCCAGTCAGAATCCCAGCCCTACCCACCAATCGGAGCCCGAGAACCAACAGCCAGTCAGAATCCCAGCCCTACCCACCAATCGGAGCCCGAGAACCAACAGCCAGTCAGAATCCCAGCCCTACCCACCAATCGGAGCCCGAGAACCAACAGCCAATCAGAATCCCAGCCCTAACCACCAATCGGAGCCCTAGAACCAACAGCCAATCAGAATCCCAGCCCTACCCACCAATCGGAGCCCGAGAACCAACAGCCAATCAGAATCCCAGCCCTACCCACCAATCGGAGCCCGAGAACCAACAGCCAATCAGAATCCCAGCCCTACCCACCAATCGGAGCCCGAGAACCAACAGCCAATCAGAATCCCAGCCCTACCCACCAATCGGAGCCCGAGAACCAACAGCCAATCAGAATCCCAGCCCTACCCACCAATCGGAGCCCGAGAACCAACATCCAATCAGAATCCCAGCCCTACCCACCAATCGGAGCCCGAGAACCAACATCCAATCAGAATCCCAGCCCTACCCACCAATCGGAGCCCGAGAACCAACAGCCAATCAGATTCCCAGCATTACCCACCAATCGGAGCCCGAGAACCAACAGCCAATCAGATTCCCAGCCCTACCCACCAATCGGAGCCCGAGAACCAACAGCCAATCAGATTCCCAGCCCTACCCACCAATCGGAGCATCGAGAACCAACAGCCAATCAGAATCCCAGCCCTACCCACCAATCGGAGCCCGAGAACCAACAGCCAATCAGATTCCCAGCCCTACCCACCAATCGGAGCCCGAGAACCAACAGCCAATCAGATTCCCAGCCCTACCCACCAATCGGAGCCCGAGAACCAACAGCCAATCAGAATCCCAGCCCTACCCACCAATCGGAGCCCGAGAACCAACAGCCAATCAGAATCCCAGCCCTACCCACCAATCAGAGCCCGAGAACCAACATCCAATCAGAATCCCAGCCCTACCCTCCAATCAGAGCTCGAGAACCAACAGCCAATCAGAATCCCAGCCCTTCCCACCAATCCAATCAGAATCCCAGCCCTACCCACCAATCGGAGCCTGAGAACCAACAGCCAGTCAGAATCCCAGCCCTACCCACCAATCGGAGCCCGAGAACCAACAGCCAGTCAGAATCCCAGCCCTACCCACCAATCGGACCCCGAGAACCAACAGCCAGTCAGAATCCCAGCCCTACCCACCAATCGGACCCCGAGAACCAACAGCCAGTCAGAATCCCAGCCCTACCCACCAATCGGACCCCGAGAACCAACAGCCAGTCAGAATCCCAGCCCTACCTACCAATCGGAGCCGGAGAACCAACAGCCAGTCAGAATCCCAGCCCTACCCACCAATCGGAGCCCGAGAAGCAACAGCCAGTCAGAATCCCAGCCCTACCCACCAATCGGAGCCCGAGAACCAACAGCCAGTCAGACTCCCAGCCCTACCCACCAATCGGAGCCCGAGAACCAACAGCCAATCAGAATCCCAGCCCTACCCACCAATCGGAGCCCGAGAACCAACAGCCAATCAGAATCCCAGCCCTACCCACCAATCGGAGCCCGAGATCCAACAGCCAGTCAGAATCCCAGCTCTACCCACCAATCGGAGCCCGAGAACCAACAGCCAGTCAGAATCCCAGCTCTACCCACCAATCGGAGCCCGAGAACCAACAGCCAGTCAGAATCCCAGCCCTACCCACCAATCGGAGCCCGAGAACCAACAGCCAGTCAGAATCCCAGCCCTACCCACCAATCGGAGCCCGAGAACCAACAGCCAGTCAGAATCCCAGCCCTACCCACCAATCGGAGCCCGAGAACCAACAGCCAGTCAGAATCCCAGCCCTACCCACCAATCGGAGCCCGAGAACCAACAGCCAGTCAGAATCCCAGCCCTACCCACCAATCGGAGCCCGAGAACCAACAGCCAGTCAGAATCCCAGCCCTACCCACCAATCGGAGCCCGAGAACCAACAGCCAGTCAGAATCCCAGCCCTACCCACCAATCGGAGCCCGAGAACCAACAGCCAGTCAGAATCCCAGCCCTACCCACCAATCGGAGCCCGAGAACCAACAGCCAATCAGAATCCCAGCCCTACCCACCAATCGGAGCCCGAGAACCAACAGCCAATCAGAATCCCAGCCCTACCCACCAATCGGAGCCCGAGAACCAACAGCCAATCAGAATCCCAGCCCTACCCACCAATCGGAGCCCGAGAACCAACAGCCAATCAGAATCCCAGCCCTACCCACCAATCGGAGCCCGAGAACCAACATCCAATCAGAATCCCAGCCCTACCCACCAATCGGAGCCCGAGAACCAACATCCAATCAGAATCCCAGCCCTACCCACCAATCGGAGCCCGAGAACCAACAGCCAATCAGATTCCCAGCATTACCCACCAATCGGAGCCCGAGAACCAACAGCCAATCAGATTCCCAGCCCTACCCACCAATCGGAGCCCGAGAACCAACAGCCAATCAGAATCCCAGCCCTACCCACCAATCGGAGCATCGAGAACCAACAGCCAATCAGAATCCCAGCCCTACCCACCAATCGGAGCCCGAGAACCAACAGCCAATCAGATTCCCAGCCCTACCCACCAATCGGAGCCCGAGAACCAACAGCCAATCAGATTCCCAGCCCTACCCACCAATCGGAGCCCGAGAACCAACAGCCAATCAGAATCCCAGCCCTACCCACCAATCGGAGCCCGAGAACCAACAGCCAATCAGAATCCCAGCCCTACCCACCAATCAGAGCCCGAGATCCAACATCCAATCAGAATCCCAGCCCTACCCTCCAATCAGAGCTCGAGAACCAACAGTCAATCAGAATCCCAGCCCTTCCCACCAATCCAATCAGAATCCCAGCCCTACCCACCAATCGGAGCCTGAGAACCAACAGCCAGTCAGAATCCCAGCCCTACCCACCAATCGGAGCCCGAGAACCAACAGCCAGTCAGAATCCCAGCCCTACCCACCAATCGGAGCCCGAGAACCAACAGCCAGTCAGAATCCCAGCCCTACCCACCAATCGGACCCCGAGAACCAACAGCCAGTCAGAATCCCAGCCCTACCCACCAATCGGAGCCCGAGAACCAACAGCCAGTCAGAATCCCAGCCCTACCCACCAATCGGAGCTGGAGAACCAACAGCCAGTCAGAATCCCAGCCCTACCCACCAATCGGAGCCCGAGAAGCAACAGCCAGTCAGACTCCCAGCCCTAACCACCAATCAGAGCCCGAGAACCAACAGCCAATCAGAATCCCAGCCCTACCCACCAATCAGAGCCAGAGAACCAACAGCAAATCAGAATCCCAGCCCTACCCACCAATCACAGCCCGAGAACCAACAGCCAATCAGAATCCCAGCCCTAACCACCAATCAGAGCCCGAGATCCAACAGCCAGTCAGAATCACAGCGCTACCCACCAATCGGAGCCCGAGAACCAACAGCCAGTCAGAATCCCAGCCCTACCCACCAATCGGAGCCCGAGAACCAACAGCCAGTCAGAATCCCAGCCCTACCCACCAATCGGAGCCCGAGAACCAACAGCCAGTCAGAATCCCAGCCCTACCCACCAATCGGAGCCCGAGAACCAACAGCCAGTCAGAATCCCAGCCCTACCCACCAATCGGAGCCCGAGAACCAACAGCCAGTCAGAATCCCAGCCCTACCCACCAATCGGAGCCCGAGAACCAACAGCCAGTCAGAATCCCAGCCCTACCCACCAATCAGAGACCGAGAAGCAACAGCCAGTCAGACTCCCAGCCCTACCCACCAATCAGAGCCCGAGAACCAACAGCCAATCAGAATCCCAGCCCTACCCACCAATCACAGCCCGAGAACCAACAGCCAGTCAGAATCCCAGCCCTACCCACCAATCAGAGCCCGAGAACCAACAGCCAATCAGAATCCCAGCCCTACTCACCAATCGGAGCCCGAGAACCAACAGCCAATCAGAATCCCAGCCCTACCCACCAATCGGAGCCCGAGAACCAACAGCCAGTCAGAATCCCAGCCCTACCCACCAATCAGAGCCGGAGAACCAACAGCCAGTCAGAATCCCAGCCCTACCCGCCCTAACCACCAATCACAGCCCGAGAACCAACAGCTAATCAGAATCCCAGCCCTAACCATCAATCAGAGCCCGAGAACCAACAGCCAGTCGGAATCCCAACCCTACCCACCAATCAGAGCCCGAGAACCAACAGCCAGTCGGAATCCCAGCCCTACCCACCAATCAGAGCCCGAGAACTAACAGCCAGTCAGAATCCCAGCCCTACCCACCAATAGGAGCCCGAGAACCAACAGCCAGTCAGAATCCCAGCCCTAACCACCAATCGGAGCCCGAGAACCAACAGCCAGTCAGAATCCCAGCCCTAACCACCAATCGGAGCCCGAGAACCAACAGCCAGTCAGAATCCCAGCCCTAACCACCAATCAGAGCCCGAGAACCAACAGCCAATCAGAATCCCAGCCCTAACCACCAATCGGAGCCCGAGAACCAACAGCCAGTCAGAATCCCAGCCCTAACCACCAATCAGAGCCCGAGAATCAACAGCCAATCAGAATCCCAGCCTAACCACCAATCGGAGCCCGAGAACCAACAGCCAATAAGAATCCCAGCCCTACCCACCAATCGGAGCCCGAGAACCAACAACCAATCAGAATCCCAGCCCTACCCACCAATCGGAGCCCGAGAACCAACAGCCAATCAGAATCCCAGCCCTACCCACCAATCGGAGCCCGAGAACCAACAGCCAATCAGAATCCCAGCCCTACCCACCAATCGGAGGCCGAGAACCAACAGCCAATCAGAATCCCAGCCCTACCCACCAATCAGAGCCCGAGAACCAACATCCAATCAGAATCCTAGCCCTACCCACCAATCAGAGCCCGAGAACCAACATCCAATCAGAATCCCAGCCCTACCCACCAATCAGAGCTCGAGAACCAACAGCCAATCAGAATCCCAGCCGTTCCCACCAATCCAATCAGAATCCCAGCCCTACCCACCAATCAGAGCCCGAGAACCAACAGCCAGTCAGAATCCCAGCCCTACCCACCAATCAGAGCCCGAGAACCAACAGCCAGTCAGAATCCCAGCCCTACCCACCAATCAGAGCCCGAGAACCAACAGCCAGTCAGAATCCCAGCCCTACCCACCAATCAGAGCCCGAGAACCAACAGCCAATCAGAATCCCAGCCCTACCCACCAATCACAGCCCGAGAACCAACAGCCAATCAGAGTCCCAGCCCTACCCACCAATCACAGCCCGAGAACCAACAGCCAATCAGAATCCCAGCCCTACCCGCCCTAACCACCAATCACAGCCCGAGAACCAACAGCCAATCAGAATCCCATCCCTAACCACCAATCACAGCCCGAGAACCAACAGCCAATCAGAATCCCAGCCCTACCCACCAATCGGAGCCCGAGAACCAACAGCCAATCAGAATCACAGCCCTAACCACCAATCACAGCCCGAGAACCAACAGCCAGTCAGAATCACAGCCCTACCCACCAATCGGAGCCTGAGAACCAACAGCCAGTCAGAATCCCAGCCCTACCCACCAATCGGAGCCCGAGAACCAACAGCCAGTCAGAATCCCAGCCCTACCCACCAATCGGAACGCGGGAACCAACAGCCAGTCAGAATCCCAGCCCTACCCACCAATCGGAGCCCGAGAACCAACAGCCAGTCAGAATCCCAGCCCTACCCACCAATCGGAGCCCGAGAAGCAACAGCCAGTCAGAATCCCAGCCCTATCCACCAATCGGAGCCCGAGAACCAACAGCCAGTCAGAATCCCAGCCCTACCCACCAATGGGAGCCCGAGAAGCAACAGCCAGTCAGACTCCCAGCCCTAACCACCAATCAGAGCCCGAGAACCAACAGCCAATCAGAATCCCAGCCCTACCCACCAATCACAGCCCGAGAACCAACAGCCAATCAGAATCCCAGCCCTAACCACCAATCAGAGCCCGAGATCCAACAGCCAGTCAGAATCACAGCCCTACCCACCAATCAGAGCCCGAGAACCAACAGCCAGTCAGAATCACATCCCTAACCACCAATCACACCAGAGAACCAACAGCCAGTCAGAATCTCAGCCCTACCCACCAATCGGAGCCCGAGAACCATCAGCCAGTCAGAATCCCAGCCCTAACCACCAATCGGAGCCCGAGAACCAACAGCCAGTCAGAATCCCAGCCCTACCCATCAATCAGAGCCCGAGAACCAACAGCCAGTCAGAATCCCAGCCCTTCCCACCAATCAGAGCCCGAGAACCAACAGCCAGTCAGAATCCCAGCCCTACCCACCAATCGAAGCCGGGGAACCAACAGCCAGTCAGAATCCCAGCCCTACCCACCAATCGGAGCCCGAGAACCAACAGCCAGTCAGAATCCCAGCCCTACCCACCAATCAGAGCCCGAGAACCAGCAGCCAGTCAGAATCCCAGCCCTACCCATCAATCAGAGCCCGAGAACCAACAGCCAGTCAGAATCCCAGCCCTAACCACCAATCAGAGCCCGAGAACCAACAGCCAGTCAGAATTCCAGCCCTAACCACCAATCAGAGCCCGAGAACCAACAGCCAATCAGAATCCCAGCCCTACCCGCCCTAACCACCCATCACAGCCCGTGAACCTACAGCTAATCAGAATCCCAGCCCTTACCACCAATCAGAGATCGAGAACCAACAGCCAGTAGGAATCCCAGCCCGACCCACCAATCAGAGCTCGAGAACCCACAGCCAGTCAGAATCCCAGCGCTACCCACCAATCAGAGCCCGAGAACCAACAGCCAGTCGGAATCCCAGCCCTACCCACCAATCAGAGCCCGAGAACCAACAGCCAGTCGGAATCCCAGCCCTACCCACCAATCAGAGCCCGAGAACCAACAGCCAGTCAGAATCCCAGCCCTACCCACCAATCAGAGCCCGAGAACCAAGAGCCAGTCAGAATCCCAGCCCTACCCACCAATCAGAGCCCGAGAACCAAGAGCCAGTCAGAATCCGAGCCCTACCCACCAATCAGAGCCCGAGAACCAAGAGCCAGTCAGAATCCCAGCCCTACCCACCAATCAGAGCCCGAGAACCAAGAGCCAGTCAGAATCCAAGCCCTAACCACCAATCAGAGCCCGAGAACCAAGAGCCAGTCAGAATCCCAGCCCTACCCACCAATCAGAGCCCGAGAACCAAGAGCCAGTCAGAATCCCAGCCCTACCCACCAATCAGAGCCCGAGAACCAACAGCCAGTCAGAATCCCAGCCCTACCCACCAATCAGAGCCTGAGAACCAACAGCCAGTCAGAATCCCAGCCCTACCCACCAATCAGAGACCGAGAACCAACAGCCAGTCAGAATCCCAGCCCTACCCACCAATCAGAGCCCGAGAACCAACAGCCAGTCAGAATCCCAGCCCTACCCACCAATCAGAGCCCGAGAGTCAACAGCCAGTCAGAATCCCAGCCCTACCCACCAATCAGAGCCCGAGAACCAACAGCCAATCAGAATCCCAGCCCTACCCACCAATCAGAGCCCGAGAACGAACAGCCAATCAGAATCTCAGCCCTACCCGCCAATCAGAGCCCGAGAACCAACAGCCCAATAGCCAATCAGAATCCCAGCCCTACCCACCAATCAGAGCCCGAGAACCAACAGCCAGTCAGAATCCCAGCCCTACCCACCAATCAGAGACCGAGAACCAACAGCCAGTCGGAATCCCAGCCCTATCCACCAATCAGAGCCCGAGAACAAACAGCCAGTCGGAATCCCAGCCCTACCCACCAATCAGAGCCCGAGAACCAACAGCCAGTCGGAATCCCAGCCCTACCCACCAATCAGAGCCCGAGAACCAACAGCCAGTCGGAATCCCAGCCCTACCCACCAATCAGAGCCCGAGAACCAACAGCCAGTCAGAATCCCAGCCCTACCCACCAATCTGGCTCTTGGTTCTCGGGCTCTGATTGGTGTGTAGGGCTGGGATTCTGACTGGCTCTTGGTTCTCGGGCTCTGTCAGAATCCCAGCCCTACCCACCAATCAGAGCCCGAGAACCAACAGCCAGTCAGATTCCCAGCCCTACCCACCAATCAGAGCCCGAGAACCAACAGCCAGTCAGAATCCCAGCCCTACCCACCAATCAGAGCGCGAGAACCAACAGCCAGTCAGAATCCCAGCCCTAATCACCAATCAGAGCCCGAGAACCAACAGCCAGTCAGAATCCCAGCCCTACCCACCAATCAGAGCCCGAGAACCAACAGCCAGTCAGAATCCCAGCCCTACCCACCAATCAGAGCCGGAGAACAAACAGCCAGTCAGAATCCCAGCCCTACCCACCAATCAGAGCCCGAGAACCAACAGCCAGTCAGAATCCCAGCCCTACCCACCAATCAGAGCCCGAGAACCAACAGCCAGTCAGAATCCCAGCCCTACCCACCAATCAGAGCCCGAAAACCAACAGCCAGTCAGAATCCCAGCCCTACCCACCAATCAGAGCCCGAGAACCAACAGCCAATCAGAATCCCAGCCCTACCCGCCAATCAGAGCCCGAGAACCAACAGCCCAACAGCCAATCAGAATCCGAGCCTTATCCACCAATCACAGCCCGAGAACCAACAGCCAATCAGAATCCCAGCCCTACCCGCCATAACCACCAATCACAGCCCGAGAACCAACAGCCAATCAGAATCCCAGCCCTACCCACCAATCACAGCCCGAGAACCAACAGCCAATCAGAATCCCAGCCCTAACCACCAATCACAGCCTGAGAACCAACAGCCAATCAGAATCCCAGCCCTAACCACCAATCGGAGCCCGAGAACCAACAGCCAATCAGAATCCCAGGCCTAACCACCAATCGGAGCCCGAGAACCAACAGCCAATCAGAATCCCAGGCCTAACCACCAATCACAGCCCGAGAACCAACAGCCAATCAGAATCCCAGCCCTACCCACCAATCGGAGCCCGAGAACCAACAGCCAATCAGAATCCCAGCCCTACCCACCAATCGGAGCCCGAGAATCAACAGCCAGTCAGAATCCCAGCCCTACCCACCAATCGGAGCCCGAGAACCAACAGCCAGTCAGAATCCCAGCCCTACCCACCAATCGGAGCCCGAGAACCAACAGCCAGTCAGAATCCCAGCCCTACCCACCAATCGGAGCCCGAGAACCAACAGCCAGTCAGAATCCCAGCCCTACCCACCAATCGGAGCCCGAGAACCAACAGCCAGTCAGAATCCCAGCCCTACCCACCAATCGGAGCCCGAGAACCAACAGCCAGTCATAATCCCAGCCCTACCCACCAATCGGAGCCCGAGAACCAACAGCCAGTCATAATCCCAGCCCTACCCACCAATCGGAGCCCGAGAACCAACAGCCAGTCAAAATCCCAACCCTACCCACCAATCGGAGCCCGAGAACCAACAGCCAGTCAGAATCCCAGCCCTAACTACCAATCGGAGCCCGAGAACCAACAGCCAGTCAGAATCCCAGCCCTAACCACCAATCGGAGCCCGAGAACCAACATCCAATCAGAATCCCAGCCCTACATACCAATCGGAGCCCGAGAACCAACATCCAATCAGAATCCCAGCCCTACCCACCAATCGGAGCCCGAGAACAAACAGCCAGTCAGAATCCCAGCCCTTCCCACCAATCGGAGCCCGAGAACCAACAGCCAATCAGAATCCCACCCCTACCCACCAATCGGAGCCCGAGAACCAACAGCCAATCAGAATCCCAGCCCTACCCACCAATCGGAGCCCGAGAACCAACAGCCAATCAGAATCCCAGCCCTACCCACCAATCGGAGCCCGAGAACCAACAGCCAATCAGAATCCCAGCCCTACCCACCAATCGGAGCCCGAGAACCAACAGCCAATCAGATTCCCAGCCCTACCCACCAATCGGAGCCCGAGAACCAACAGCCAATCAGATTCCCAGCCCTACCCACCAATCGGAGCCCAAGAACCAACAGCCAATCAGAATCCCAGCCCTACCCACCAATCGGAGCCCGAGAACCAACAGCCAATCAGAATCCCAGCCCTACCCACCAATCACAGCCCGAGAACCAACAGCCAGTCAGAATCCCAGCCCTACCCACCAATCGGAGCCCGAGAACCAACAGCCAATCAGAATCCCAGCCCTACCCACCAATCAGAGCCCGAGAACCAACATCCAATCAGAATCCCAGCCCTACCCACCAATCAGAGCCCGAGAACCAACATCCAATCAGAATCCCAGCCCTACCCACCAATCAGAGCTCGAGAACCAACAGCCAATCTGAATCCCAGCCCTTCCCACCAATCCAATCAGAATCCCAGCCCTACCCACCAATCAGAGCCCGAGAACCAACAGCCAGTCAGAATCCCAGCCCTACCCACCAATCAGAGCCCGAGAACCAACAGCCAGTCAGAATCCCAGCCCTACCCACCAATCAGAGCTCGAGAACCAACAGCCAGTCAGAATCCCAGCCCTACCCACCAATCGGAGCCCGAGAACCAACAGCCAATCAGAATCCCAGCCCTACCCACCAATCAGAGCCCGAGAACCAACATCCAATCAGAATCCCAGCCCTACCCACCAATCAGAGCCCGAGAACCAACATCCAATCAGAATCCCAGCCCTACCCACCAATCAGAGCTCGAGAACCAACAGCCAATCAGAATCCCAGCCCTTCCCACCAATCCAATCAGAATCCCAGCCCTACCCACCAATCAGAGCCCGAGAACCAACAGCCAGTCAGAATCCCAGCCTTACCCACCAATCAGAGCCCGAGAACCAACAGCCAGTCAGAATCCCAGCCCTACCCACCAATCAGAGCTCGAGAACCAACAGCCAGTCAGAATCCCAGCCCTACCCACCAATCAGAGCCCGAGAACCAACAGCCAATCAGAATCCCAGCCCTAACCACCAATCAGAGCCCGAGAACCAACATCCAATCAGAATCCCAGCCCTACCGACCAATCAGAGCCCGAGAACCAACATCCAATCAGAATCCCAGCCCTCCCACCAATCAGAGCCCGAGAACCAACATCCAATCAGAATCCCAGCCCTACCCACCAATCAGAGCTCGAGAACCAACAGCCAATCAGAATCCCAGCCCTTCCCACCAATCCAATCAGAATCCCAGCCCTACCCACCAATCAGAGCCCGAGAACCAACAGCCAGTCAGAATCCCAGCCCTACCCACCAATCAGAGCCCGAGAACCAACAGCCAGTCAGAATCCCAGCCCTACCCACCAATCAGAGCTCGAGAACCAACAGCCAGTCAGAATCCCAGCCCTACCCACCAATCAGAGCCCGAGAACCAACAGCCAATCAGAATCCCAGGCCTAACCACCAATCACAGCCCGAGAACTAACAGCCAATCAGAATCCCAGCCCTACCCACCAATCGGAGCCAGAGAACCAACAGCCAATCAGAATCCCAGGCCTAACCACCAATCACAGCCCGAGAACTAACAGCCAATCAGAATCCCAGCCCTACCCACCAATCGGAGCCCGAGAACCAACAGCCAATCAGAATCCCAGCCCTACCCACCAATCGGAGGCCGAGAACCAACAGCCAATCAGAATCCCAGCCCTACCCACCAATCGGAGCCCGAGAACCAACAGCCAATCAGATTCCCAGCCCTACCCACCAATCGGAGCCCGAGAACCAACAGCCAATCAGATTCCCAGCCCTACCCACCAATCGGAGCCCGAGAACCAACAGCCAATCAGAATCCCAGCCCTACCCACCAATCGGAGCCCGAGAACCAACAGCCAATCAGAATCCCAGCCCTACCCACCAATCGGAGCCCGAGAACCAACAGCCAATCAGAATCCCAGCCCTACCCACCAATCGGAGCCCGAGAACCAACAGCCAATCAGAATCCCAGCCCTACCCACCAATCAGAGCCCGAGAACCAACATCCAATCAGAATCCCAGCCCTACCCACCAATCAGAGCCCGAGAACCAACATCCAATCAGAATCCCAGCCCTACCCACCAATCAGAGCCCGAGAACCAACATCCAATCAGAATCCCAGCCCTACCCACCAATCAGAGCTCGAGAACCAACAGCCAATCAGAATCCCAGCCCTTCCCACCAATCCAATCAGAATCCCAGCCCTACCCACCAATCAGAGCCCGAGAACCAACAGCCAGTCAGAATCCCAGCCCTACCCACCAATCAGAGCCCGAGAACCAACAGCCAGTCATAATCCCAGCCCTACCCACCAATCAGAGCTCGAGAACCAACAGCCAGTCAGAATCCCAGCCCTACCCACCAATCAGAGCCCGAGAACCAACAGCCAGTCAGAATCCCAGCCCTACCCACCAATCAGAGCCCGAGAACCAACAGCCAGTCAGAATCCCAGCCCTACCCACCAATCAGAGCCCGAGAACCAACAGCCAGTCAGAATCCCAGCCCTACCCACCAATCAGAGCCCGAGAACCAACAGCCAATCAGAATCCCAGCCCTACCCACCAATCACAGCCCGAGAACCAACAGCCAATCAGAGTCCCAGCCCTACCCACCAATCACAGCCCGAGAACCAACAGCCAATCAGAATCCCAGCCCTACCCGCCCTAACCACCAATCACAGCCCGAGAACCAACAGCCAATCAGAATCCCATCCCTAACCACCAATCACAGCCCGAGAACCAACAGCCAATCAGAATCCCAGCCCTACCCACCAATCGGAGCCCGAGAACCAACAGCCAATCAGAATCCCAACCCTAACCACCAATCACAGCCCAAGAACCAACAGCCAGTCAGAATCCCAGCCCTACCCACCAATCGGAGCCCGAGAACCAACAGCCAGTCAGAATCCCAGCCCTACCCACCAATCGGAGCCCGAGAACCAACAGCCAGTCAGAATCCCAGCCCTACCCACCAATCGGAGCCCGAGAACCAACAGCCAGTCAGAATCCCAGCCCTACCCACCAATCGGAGCCCGAGAACCAACAGCCAGTCAGAATCCCAGCCCTACCCACCAATCGGAGCCCGAGAAGCAACAGCCAGTCAGAATCCCAGCCCTACCCACCAATCGGAGCCCGAGAAGCAACAGCCAGTCAGACTCCCAGCCCTACCCACCAATCAGAGCCCGAGAAGCAACAGCCAGTCAGACTCCCAGCCGTACCCACCAATCGGAGCCCGAGAAGCAACAGCCAGTCAGAATCCCAGCCCTACCCACCAATCACAGCACGAGAAGCAACAGCCAGTCAGAATCCCAGCCCTAACCACCAATCGGAGCCCGAGAACCAACAGCCAGTCAGAATCCCAGCCCTACCCTCCAATCGGAGCCCGAGAACCAACAGCCAGTCAGAATCCCAGACCTACCCACCAATCGGAGCCCGAGAACCAACAGCCAGTCAGAATCCCAGCCCTACCCACCAATCGGAGCCCGAGAACCAACAGCCAGTCAGAATCCCAGCCCTACCCACCAATCAGAGCCCGAGAATCAACAGCCAGTCAGAATCCCAGCCCTACCCACCAATCGAAGCCCGAGAACCAACAGCCAGTCAATATCCCAGCCCTACCCACCAATCGAAGCCCGGGAACCAACAGCCAGTCAGAATCCCAGCCCTACCCACCAATCGGAGCCCGAGAACCAACAGCCAGTCAGAATCCCAGCCCTACCCACCAATCAGAGCCCGAGAACCAACAGCCAGTCAGAATCCCAGCCCTACCCATCAATCAGAGCCCGAGAACCAACAGCCAGTCAGAATCCCAGCCCTAACCACCAATCAGAGCCCCAGAACCAACAGCCAGTCAGAATTCCAGCCCTAACCACCAATCAGAGCCCGAGAACCAACATCCAATCAGAATCCCAGCCCTACCCGCCCTAACCACCAATCACAGCCCGAGAACCAACAGCTAATCAGAATCCCAGCCCTAACCATCAATCAGAGCCCGAGAACCAACAGCCAGTCGGAATCCCAGCCCTACCCACCAATCAGAGCCCGAGAACCAACAGCCAGTCAGACTCCCAGACCTACCCACCAATCGGAGCCCGAGAGGCAACAGCCAGTCAGACTCCCAGCCCTACCCACCAATAGGAGCCCGAGAACCAACAGCCAGTCAGAATCCCAGCCCTAACCACCAATCGGAGCCCGAGAACCAACAGCCAGTCAGAATCCCAGCCCTACCCACCAATCAGAGCCCGAGAACCAACAGCCAGTCAGACTCCCAGACCTACCCACCAATCGGAGCCAGAGAAGCAACAGCCAGTCAGACTCCCAGCCCTACCCACCAATAGGAGCCCGAGAACCAACAGCCAGTCAGAATCCCAGCCCTAACCACCAATCGGAGCCCGAGAACCAACAGCCAGTCAGAATCCCAGCCCTACCCACCAATCGGAGCCCGAGAACCAACAGCCAGTCAGAATCCCAGCCCTACCCACCAATCGGAGCCCGAGAACCAACAGCCAGTCAGAATCCCAGCCCTACCCACCAATCGGAGCCCGAGAACCAACAGCCAGTCAGAATCCCAGCCCTACCCACCAATCGGAGCCCGAGAACCAACAGCCAGTCAGAATCCCAGCCCTACCCACCAATCGGAGCCCGAGAACCAACAGCCAGTCAGAATCCCAGCCCTACCCACCAATCGGAGCCCGAGAACCAACAGCCAGTCAGAATCCCAGCCCTACCCACCAATCAGAGCCCGAGAACCAACAGCCAGTCAGAATCCCAGCCCTACCCACCAATCAGAGCCCGAGAAGCAACAGCCAATCAGAATCCCAGCCCTACCCACCAATCAGAGCCCGAGAACCAACAGCCAGTCAGAATCCCAGCCCTACCCACCAATCACAGCCCGAGAACCAACAGCCAGTCAGAATCCCAGCCCTACCCACCAATCAGAGCCGGAGAACCAACAGCCAGTCAGAATCCCAGCCCTACCCACCAATCAGAGCCGGAGAAACAACAGCCAGTCAGAATCCCAGCCCTACCCACCAATCAGAGCCCGAGAACCAACAGCCAGTCAGAATCCCAGCCCTACCCACCAATCAGAGCCCGAGAACCAACAGCCAGTCAGAATCCCAGCCCTACCCACCAATCAGAGCCCGAGAACCAACAGACAATCAGAATCCCAGCCCTAACCACCAAACAGAGCCCGAGAACCAACAGCCCAACAGCCAATCAGAATCCCAGCCCTATCCACCAATCACAGCCCGAGAACCAACAGCGAATCAGAATCCCAGCCCTACCCGCATAACCACCAATCACAGCCCGAGAACCAACAGCCAATCAGAATCCCAGGCCTAACCACCAATCGGAGCCCGAGAACCAACAGCCAATCAGAATCCCAGCCCTAACCACCAATCACAGCCCGAGAACCAACAGCCAATCAGAATCCCAGCCCTACCCACCAATCGGAGCCCGAGAACCAACAGCCAGTCAGAATCCCAGCCCTACCCACCAATCGGAGCCCGAGAACCAACAGCCAGTCAGAATCCCAGCCCTACCCACCAATCGGAGCCCGAGAACCAACAGCCAGTCAGAATCCCAGCCCTACCCACCAATCGGAGCCCGAGAACCAACAGCCAGTCAGAATCCCAGCCCTACCCACCAATCGGAGCCCGAGAACCAACAGCCAGTCAGAATCCCAGCCCTACCCACCAATCGGAGCCCGAGAACCAACAGCCAGTCAGAATCCCAGCCCTACCCACCAATCGGAGCCCGAGAACCAACAGCCAGTCAGAATCCCAGCCCTACCCACCAATCGGAGCCCGAGAACCAACAGCCAGTCAGAATCCCAGCCCTACCCACCAATCGGAGCCCGAGAACCAACAGCCAGTCAGAATCCCAGACCTACCCACCAATCGGAGCCCGAGAACCAACAGCCAGTCAGAATCCCAGCCCTACCCACCAATCGGAGCCCGAGAACCAACAGCCAGTCAGAATCCCAGCCCTACCCACCAATCGGAGCCCGAGAACCAACAGCCAGTCAGAATCCCAGCCCTACCCACCAATCGGAGCCCGAGAACCAACAGCCAGTCAGAATCCCAGCCCTACCCACCAATCGGAGCCCGAGAACCAACAGCCAGTCAGAATCCCAGCCCTACCCACCAATCGGAGCCCGAGAACCAACAGCCAGTCAGAATCCCAGCCCTACCCACCAATCGGAGCCCGAGAACCAACAGCCAGTCAGAATCCCAGCCCTACCCACCAATCGGAGCCCGAGAACCAACAGCCAATCAGAATCCCAGCCCTAACCACCAATCGGAGCCCGAGAACCAACAGCCAATCAGAATCCCAGCCCTACCCACCAATCGGAGCCCGAGAACCAACAGCCAATCAGAATCCCAGCCCTACCCACCAATCGGAGCCCGAGAACCAACAGCCAATCAGAATCCCAGCCCTACCCACCAATCGGAGCCCGAGAACCAACAGCCAATCAGAATCCCAGCCCTACCCACCAATCGGAGCCCGAGAACCAACAGCCAATCAGAATCCCAGCCCTACCCACCAATCGGAGCCCGAGAACCAACATCCAATCAGAATCCCAGCCCTACCCACCAATCGGAGCCCGAGAACCAACATCCAATCAGAATCCCAGCCCTACCCACCAATCGGAGCCCGAGAACCAACATCCAATCAGAATCCCAGCCCTACCCACCAATCGGAGCCCGAGAACCAACAGCCAATCAGATTCCCAGCATTACCCACCAATCGGAGCCCGAGAACCAACAGCCAATCAGATTCCCAGCCCTACCCACCAATCGGAGCCCGAGAACCAACAGCCAATCAGATTCCCAGCCCTACCCACCAATCGGAGCATCGAGAACCAACAGCCAATCAGAATCCCAGCCCTACCCACCAATCGGAGCCCGAGAACCAACAGCCAATCAGATTCCCAGCCCTACCCACCAATCGGAGCCCGAGAACCAACAGCCAATCAGATTCCCAGCCCTACCCACCAATCGGAGCCCGAGAACCAACAGCCAATCAGAATCCCAGCCCTACCCACCAATCGGAGCCCGAGAACCAACAGCCAATCAGAATCCCAGCCCTACCCACCAATCAGAGCCCGAGAACCAACATCCAATCAGAATCCCAGCCCTACCCTCCAATCAGAGCTCGAGAACCAACAGCCAATCAGAATCCCAGCCCTTCCCACCAATCCAATCAGAATCCCAGCCCTACCCACCAATCGGAGCCTGAGAACCAACAGCCAGTCAGAATCCCAGCCCTACCCACCAATCGGAGCCCGAGAACCAACAGCCAGTCAGAATCCCAGCCCTACCCACCAATCGGACCCCGAGAACCAACAGCCAGTCAGAATCCCAGCCCTACCCACCAATCGGACCCCGAGAACCAACAGCCAGTCAGAATCCCAGCCCTACCCACCAATCGGACCCCGAGAACCAACAGCCAGTCAGAATCCCAGCCCTACCTACCAATCGGAGCCGGAGAACCAACAGCCAGTCAGAATCCCAGCCCTACCCACCAATCGGAGCCCGAGAAGCAACAGCCAGTCAGAATCCCAGCCCTACCCACCAATCGGAGCCCGAGAACCAACAGCCAGTCAGACTCCCAGCCCTACCCACCAATCGGAGCCCGAGAACCAACAGCCAATCAGAATCCCAGCCCTACCCACCAATCGGAGCCCGAGAACCAACAGCCAATCAGAATCCCAGCCCTACCCACCAATCGGAGCCCGAGATCCAACAGCCAGTCAGAATCCCAGCTCTACCCACCAATCGGAGCCCGAGAACCAACAGCCAGTCAGAATCCCAGCTCTACCCACCAATCGGAGCCCGAGAACCAACAGCCAGTCAGAATCCCAGCCCTACCCACCAATCGGAGCCCGAGAACCAACAGCCAGTCAGAATCCCAGCCCTACCCACCAATCGGAGCCCGAGAACCAACAGCCAGTCAGAATCCCAGCCCTACCCACCAATCGGAGCCCGAGAACCAACAGCCAGTCAGAATCCCAGCCCTACCCACCAATCGGAGCCCGAGAACCAACAGCCAGTCAGAATCCCAGCCCTACCCACCAATCGGAGCCCGAGAACCAACAGCCAGTCAGAATCCCAGCCCTACCCACCAATCGGAGCCCGAGAACCAACAGCCAGTCAGAATCCCAGCCCTACCCACCAATCAGAGACTGAGAAGCAACAGCCAGTCAGACTCCCAGCCCTACCCACCAATCAGAGCCCGAGAACCAACAGCCAATCAGAATCCCAGCCCTACCCACCAATCACAGCCCGAGAACCAACAGCCAGTCAGAATCCCAGCCCTACCCACCAATCGGAGCCCGAGAACCAACAGCCAATCAGAATCCCAGCCCTACCCACCAATCGGAGCCCGAGAACCAACAGCCAATCAGAATCCCAGCCCTACCCACCAATCGGAGCCTGAGAACCAACAGCCAATCAGAATCCCAGCCCTACCCACCAATCGGAGCCCGAGAACCAACAGCCAATCAGAATCCCAGCCCTACCCACCAATCGGAGCCCGAGAACCAACATCCAATCAGAATCCCAGCCCTACCCACCAATCGGAGCCCGAGAACCAACATCCAATCAGAATCCCAGCCCTACCCACCAATCGGAGCCCGAGAACCAACAGCCAATCAGATTCCCAGCATTACCCACCAATCGGAGCCCGAGAACCAACAGCCAATCAGATTCCCAGCCCTACCCACCAATCGGAGCCCGAGAACCAACAGCCAATCAGAATCCCAGCCCTACCCACCAATCGGAGCATCGAGAACCAACAGCCAATCAGAATCCCAGCCCTACCCACCAATCGGAGCCCGAGAACCAACAGCCAATCAGATTCCCAGCCCTACCCACCAATCGGAGCCCGAGAACCAACAGCCAATCAGATTCCCAGCCCTACCCACCAATCGGAGCCCGAGAACCAACAGCCAATCAGAATCCCAGCCCTACCCACCAATCGGAGCCCGAGAACCAACAGCCAATCAGAATCCCAGCCCTACCCACCAATCAGAGCCCGAGATCCAACATCCAATCAGAATCCCAGCCCTACCCTCCAATCAGAGCTCGAGAACCAACAGTCAATCAGAATCCCAGCCCTTCCCACCAATCCAATCAGAATCCCAGCCCTACCCACCAATCGGAGCCTGAGAACCAACAGCCAGTCAGAATCCCAGCCCTACCCACCAATCGGAGCCCGAGAACCAACAGCCAGTCAGAATCCCAGCCCTACCCACCAATCGGAGCCCGAGAACCAACAGCCAGTCAGAATCCCAGCCCTACCCACCAATCGGACCCCGAGAACCAACAGCCAGTCAGAATCCCAGCCCTACCCACCAATCGGAGCCCGAGAACCAACAGCCAGTCAGAATCCCAGCCCTACCCACCAATCGGAGCTGGAGAACCAACAGCCAGTCAGAATCCCAGCCCTACCCACCAATCGGAGCCCGAGAAGCAACAGCCAGTCAGACTCCCAGCCCTAACCACCAATCAGAGCCCGAGAACCAACAGCCAATCAGAATCCCAGCCCTACCCACCAATCAGAGCCAGAGAACCAACAGCAAATCAGAATCCCAGCCCTACCCACCAATCACAGCCCGAGAACCAACAGCCAATCAGAATCCCAGCCCTAACCACCAATCAGAGCCCGAGATCCAACAGCCAGTCAGAATCACAGCGCTACCCACCAATCGGAGCCCGAGAACCAACAGCCAGTCAGAATCCCAGCCCTACCCACCAATCGGAGCCCGAGAACCAACAGCCAGTCAGAATCCCAGCCCTACCCACCAATCGGAGCCCGAGAACCAACAGCCAGTCAGAATCCCAGCCCTACCCACCAATCGGAGCCCGAGAACCAACAGCCAGTCAGAATCCCAGCCCTACCCACCAATCGGAGCCCGAGAACCAACAGCCAGTCAGAATCCCAGCCCTACCCACCAATCGGAGCCCGAGAACCAACAGCCAGTCAGAATCCCAGCCCTACCCACCAATCAGAGACCGAGAAGCAACAGCCAGTCAGACTCCCAGCCCTACCCACCAATCAGAGCCCGAGAACCAACAGCCAATCAGAATCCCAGCCCTACCCACCAATCACAGCCCGAGAACCAACAGCCAGTCAGAATCCCAGCCCTACCCACCAATCAGAGCCCGAGAACCAACAGCCAATCAGAATCCCAGCCCTACTCACCAATCGGAGCCCGAGAACCAACAGCCAATCAGAATCCCAGCCCTACCCACCAATCGGAGCCCGAGAACCAACAGCCAGTCAGAATCCCAGCCCTACCCACCAATCAGAGCCGGAGAACCAACAGCCAGTCAGAATCCCAGCCCTACCCGCCCTAACCACCAATCACAGCCCGAGAACCAACAGCTAATCAGAATCCCAGCCCTAACCATCAATCAGAGCCCGAGAACCAACAGCCAGTCGGAATCCCAGCCCTACCCACCAATCAGAGCCCGAGAACCAACAGCCAGTCGGAATCCCAGCCCTACCCACCAATCAGAGCCCGAGAACTAACAGCCAGTCAGAATCCCAGCCCTACCCACCAATAGGAGCCCGAGAACCAACAGCCAGTCAGAATCCCAGCCCTAACCACCAATCGGAGCCCGAGAACCAACAGCCAGTCAGAATCCCAGCCCTAACCACCAATCGGAGCCCGAGAACCAACAGCCAGTCAGAATCCCAGCCCTAACCACCAATCAGAGCCCGAGAACCAACAGCCAATCAGAATCCCAGCCCTAACCACCAATCGGAGCCCGAGAACCAACAGCCAGTCAGAATCCCAGCCCTAACCACCAATCAGAGCCCGAGAATCAACAGCCAATCAGAATCCCAGCCTAACCACCAATCGGAGCCCGAGAACCAACAGCCAATAAGAATCCCAGCCCTACCCACCAATCGGAGCCCGAGAACCAACAACCAATCAGAATCCCAGCCCTACCCACCAATCGGAGCCCGAGAACCAACAGCCAATCAGAATCCCAGCCCTACCCACCAATCGGAGCCCGAGAACCAACAGCCAATCAGAATCCCAGCCCTACCCACCAATCGGAGCCCGAGAACCAACAGCCAATCAGAATCCCAGCCCTACCCACCAATCAGAGCCCGAGAACCAACATCCAATCAGAATCCTAGCCCTACCCACCAATCAGAGCCCGAGAACCAACATCCAATCAGAATCCCAGCCCTACCCACCAATCAGAGCTCGAGAACCAACAGCCAATCAGAATCCCAGCCGTTCCCACCAATCCAATCAGAATCCCAGCCCTACCCACCAATCAGAGCCCGAGAACCAACAGCCAGTCAGAATCCCAGCCCTACCCACCAATCAGAGCCCGAGAACCAACAGCCAGTCAGAATCCCAGCCCTACCCACCAATCAGAGCCCGAGAACCAACAGCCAGTCAGAATCCCAGCCCTACCCACCAATCAGAGCCCGAGAACCAACAGCCAATCAGAATCCCAGCCCTACCCACCAATCACAGCCCGAGAACCAACAGCCAATCAGAGTCCCAGCCCTACCCACCAATCACAGCCCGAGAACCAACAGCCAATCAGAATCCCAGCCCTACCCGCCCTAACCACCAATCACAGCCCGAGAACCAACAGCCAATCAGAATCCCATCCCTAACCACCAATCACAGCCCGAGAACCAACAGCCAATCAGAATCCCAGCCCTACCCACCAATCGGAGCCCGAGAACCAACAGCCAATCAGAATCACAGCCCTAACCACCAATCACAGCCCGAGAACCAACAGCCAGTCAGAATCACAGCCCTACCCACCAATCGGAGCCTGAGAACCAACAGCCAGTCAGAATCCCAGCCCTACCCACCAATCGGAGCCCGAGAACCAACAGCCAGTCAGAATCCCAGCCCTACCCACCAATCGGAACGCGGGAACCAACAGCCAGTCAGAATCCCAGCCCTACCCACCAATCGGAGCCCGAGAACCAACAGCCAGTCAGAATCCCAGCCCTACCCACCAATCGGAGCCCGAGAAGCAACAGCCAGTCAGAATCCCAGCCCTATCCACCAATCGGAGCCCGAGAACCAACAGCCAGTCAGAATCCCAGCCCTACCCACCAATGGGAGCCCGAGAAGCAACAGCCAGTCAGACTCCCAGCCCTAACCACCAATCAGAGCCCGAGAACCAACAGCCAATCAGAATCCCAGCCCTACCCACCAATCACAGCCCGAGAACCAACAGCCAATCAGAATCCCAGCCCTAACCACCAATCAGAGCCCGAGATCCAACAGCCAGTCAGAATCACAGCCCTACCCACCAATCAGAGCCCGAGAACCAACAGCCAGTCAGAATCACATCCCTAACCACCAATCACACCAGAGAACCAACAGCCAGTCAGAATCTCAGCCCTACCCACCAATCGGAGCCCGAGAACCATCAGCCAGTCAGAATCCCAGCCCTAACCACCAATCGGAGCCCGAGAACCAACAGCCAGTCAGAATCCCAGCCCTACCCATCAATCAGAGCCCGAGAACCAACAGCCAGTCAGAATCCCAGCCCTTCCCACCAATCAGAGCCCGAGAACCAACAGCCAGTCAGAATCCCAGCCCTACCCACCAATCGAAGCCGGGGAACCAACAGCCAGTCAGAATCCCAGCCCTACCCACCAATCGGAGCCCGAGAACCAACAGCCAGTCAGAATCCCAGCCCTACCCACCAATCAGAGCCCGAGAACCAGCAGCCAGTCAGAATCCCAGCCCTACCCATCAATCAGAGCCCGAGAACCAACAGCCAGTCAGAATCCCAGCCCTAACCACCAATCAGAGCCCGAGAACCAACAGCCAGTCAGAATTCCAGCCCTAACCACCAATCAGAGCCCGAGAACCAACAGCCAATCAGAATCCCAGCCCTACCCGCCCTAACCACCCATCACAGCCCGTGAACCTACAGCTAATCAGAATCCCAGCCCTTACCACCAATCAGAGATCGAGAACCAACAGCCAGTAGGAATCCCAGCCCGACCCACCAATCAGAGCTCGAGAACCCACAGCCAGTCAGAATCCCAGCGCTACCCACCAATCAGAGCCCGAGAACCAACAGCCAGTCGGAATCCCAGCCCTACCCACCAATCAGAGCCCGAGAACCAACAGCCAGTCGGAATCCCAGCCCTACCCACCAATCAGAGCCCGAGAACCAACAGCCAGTCAGAATCCCAGCCCTACCCACCAATCAGAGCCCGAGAACCAAGAGCCAGTCAGAATCCCAGCCCTACCCACCAATCAGAGCCCGAGAACCAAGAGCCAGTCAGAATCCGAGCCCTACCCACCAATCAGAGCCCGAGAACCAAGAGCCAGTCAGAATCCCAGCCCTACCCACCAATCAGAGCCCGAGAACCAAGAGCCAGTCAGAATCCAAGCCCTAACCACCAATCAGAGCCCGAGAACCAAGAGCCAGTCAGAATCCCAGCCCTACCCACCAATCAGAGCCCGAGAACCAAGAGCCAGTCAGAATCCCAGCCCTACCCACCAATCAGAGCCCGAGAACCAACAGCCAGTCAGAATCCCAGCCCTACCCACCAATCAGAGCCCGAGAACCAACAGCCAGTCAGAATCCCAGCCCTACCCACCAATCAGAGACCGAGAACCAACAGCCAGTCAGAATCCCAGCCCTACCCACCAATCAGAGCCCGAGAACCAACAGCCAGTCAGAATCCCAGCCCTACCCACCAATCAGAGCCCGAGAGTCAACAGCCAGTCAGAATCCCAGCCCTACCCACCAATCAGAGCCCGAGAACCAACAGCCAATCAGAATCCCAGCCCTACCCACCAATCAGAGCCCGAGAACGAACAGCCAATCAGAATCTCAGCCCTACCCGCCAATCAGAGCCCGAGAACCAACAGCCCAATAGCCAATCAGAATCCCAGCCCTACCCACCAATCAGAGCCCGAGAACCAACAGCCAGTCAGAATCCCAGCCCTACCCACCAATCAGAGACCGAGAACCAACAGCCAGTCGGAATCCCAGCCCTATCCACCAATCAGAGCCCGAGAACAAACAGCCAGTCGGAATCCCAGCCCTACCCACCAATCAGAGCCCGAGAACCAACAGCCAGTCGGAATCCCAGCCCTACCCACCAATCAGAGCCCGAGAACCAACAGCCAGTCGGAATCCCAGCCCTACCCACCAATCAGAGCCCGAGAACCAACAGCCAGTCAGAATCCCAGCCCTACCCACCAATCTGGCTCTTGGTTCTCGGGCTCTGATTGGTGTGTAGGGCTGGGATTCTGACTGGCTCTTGGTTCTCGGGCTCTGTCAGAATCCCAGCCCTACCCACCAATCAGAGCCCGAGAACCAACAGCCAGTCAGATTCCCAGCCCTACCCACCAATCAGAGCCCGAGAACCAACAGCCAGTCAGAATCCCAGCCCTACCCACCATTCAGAGCGCGAGAACCAACAGCCAGTCAGAATCCCAGCCCTAATCACCAATCAGAGCCCGAGAACCAACAGCCAGTCAGAATCCCAGCCCTACCCACCAATCAGAGCCCGAGAACCAACAGCCAGTCAGAATCCCAGCCCTACCCACCAATCAGAGCTGGAGAACAAACAGCCAGTCAGAATCCCAGCCCTACCCACCAATCAGAGCCCGAGAACCAACAGCCAGTCAGAATCCCAGCCCTACCCACCAATCAGAGCCCGAGAACCAACAGCCAGTCAGAATCCCAGCCCTACCCACCAATCAGAGCCCGAAAACCAACAGCCAGTCAGAATCCCAGCCCTACCCACCAATCAGAGCCCGAGAACCAACAGCCAATCAGAATCCTAGCCCTACCCACCAATCAGAGCCCGAGAACCAACAGCCAATCAGAATCCCAGCCCTACCCGCCAATCAGAGCCCGAGAACCAACAGCCCAACAGCCAATCAGAATCCGAGCCTTATCCACCAATCACAGCCCGAGAACCAACAGCCAATCAGAATCCCAGCCCTACCCGCCATAACCACCAATCACAGCCCGAGAACCAACAGCCAATCAGAATCCCAGCCCTACCCACCAATCACAGCCCGAGAACCAACAGCCAATCAGAATCCCAGCCCTAACCACCAATCACATCCTGAGAACCAACAGCCAATCAGAATCCCAGCCCTAACCACCAATCGGAGCCCGAGAACCAACAGCCAATCAGAATCCCAGGCCTAACCACCAATCGGAGCCCGAGAACCAACAGCCAATCAGAATCCCAGGCCTAACCACCAATCACAGCCCGAGAACCAACAGCCAATCAGAATCCCAGCCCTACCCACCAATCGGAGCCCGAGAACCAACAGCCAATCAGAATCCCAGCCCTACCCACCAATCGGAGCCCGAGAACCAACAGCCAGTCAGAATCCCAGCCCTACCCACCAATCGGAGCCCGAGAACCAACAGCCAGTCAGAATCCCAGCCCTACCCACCAATCGGAGCCCGAGAACCAACAGCCAGTCAGAATCCCAGCCCTACCCACCAATCGGAGCCCGAGAACCAACAGCCAGTCAGAATCCCAGCCCTACCCACCAATCGGAGCCCGAGAACCAACAGCCAGTCAGAATCCCAGCCCTACCCACCAATCGGAGCCCGAGAACCAACAGCCAGTCATAATCCCAGCCCTACCCACCAATCGGAGCCCGAGAACCAACAGCCAGTCAGAATCCCAGCCCTACCCACCAATCGGAGCCCGAGAACCAACAGCCAGTCAAAATCCCAACCCTACCCACCAATCGGAGCCCGAGAACCAACAGCCAGTCAGAATCCCAGCCCTAACTACCAATCGGAGCCCGAGAACCAACAGCCAGTCAGAATCCCAGCCCTAACCACCAATCGGAGCCCGAGAACCAACATCCAATCAGAATCCCAGCCCTACATACCAATCGGAGCCCGAGAACCAACATCCAATCAGAATCCCAGCCCTACCCACCAATCGGAGCCCGAGAACAAACAGCCAGTCAGAATCCCAGCCCTACCCACCAATCGGAGCCCGAGAACCAACAGCCAATCAGAATCCCACCCCTACCCACCAATCGGAGCCCGAGAACCAACAGCCAATCAGAATCCCAGCCCTACCCACCAATCGGAGCCCGAGAACCAACAGCCAATCAGAATCCCAGCCCTACCCACCAATCGGAGCCCGAGAACCAACAGCCAATCAGAATCCCAGCCCTACCCACCAATCGGAGCCCGAGAACCAACAGCCAATCAGATTCCCAGCCCTACCCACCAATCGGAGCCCGAGAACCAACAGCCAATCAGATTCCCAGCCCTACCCACCAATCGGAGCCCAAGAACCAACAGCCAATCAGAATCCCAGCCCTACCCACCAATCGGAGCCCGAGAACCAACAGCCAATCAGAATCCCAGCCCTACCCACCAATCACAGCCCGAGAACCAACAGCCAGTCAGAATCCCAGCCCTACCCACCAATCGGAGCCCGAGAACCAACAGCCAATCAGAATCCCAGCCCTACCCACCAATCAGAGCCCGAGAACCAACATCCAATCAGAATCCCAGCCCTACCCACCAATCAGAGCCCGAGAACCAACATCCAATCAGAATCCCAGCCCTACCCACCAATCAGAGCTCGAGAACCAACAGCCAATCTGAATCCCAGCCCTTCCCACCAATCCAATCAGAATCCCAGCCCTACCCACCAATCAGAGCCCGAGAACCAACAGCCAGTCAGAATCCCAGCCCTACCCACCAATCAGAGCCCGAGAACCAACAGCCAGTCAGAATCCCAGCCCTACCCACCAATCAGAGCTCGAGAACCAACAGCCAGTCAGAATCCCAGCCCTACCCACCAATCGGAGCCCGAGAACCAACAGCCAATCAGAATCCCAGCCCTACCCACCAATCAGAGCCCGAGAACCAACATCCAATCAGAATCCCAGCCCTACCCACCAATCAGAGCCCGAGAACCAACATCCAATCAGAATCCCAGCCCTACCCACCAATCAGAGCTCGAGAACCAACAGCCAATCAGAATCCCAGCCCTTCCCACCAATCCAATCAGAATCCCAGCCCTACCCACCAATCAAAGCCCGAGAACCAACAGCCAGTCAGAATCCCAGCCTTACCCACCAATCAGAGCCCGAGAACCAACAGCCAGTCAGAATCCCAGCCCTACCCACCAATCAGAGCTCGAGAACCAACAGCCAGTCAGAATCCCAGCCCTACCCACCAATCAGAGCCCGAGAACCAACAGCCAATCAGAATCCCAGCCCTAACCACCAATCAGAGCCCGAGAACCAACATCCAATCAGAATCCCAGCCCTACCGACCAATCAGAGCCCGAGAACCAACATCCAATCAGAATCCCAGCCCTCCCACCAATCAGAGCCCGAGAACCAACATCCAATCAGAATCCCAGCCCTACCCACCAATCAGAGCTCGAGAACCAACAGCCAATCAGAATCCCAGCCCTTCCCACCAATCCAATCAGAATCCCAGCCCTACCCACCAATCAGAGCCCGAGAACCAACAGCCAGTCAGAATCCCAGCCCTACCCACCAATCAGAGCCCGAGAACCAACAGCCAGTCAGAATCCCAGCCCTACCCACCAATCAGAGCTCGAGAACCAACAGCCAGTCAGAATCCCAGCCCTACCCACCAATCAGAGCCCGAGAACCAACAGCCAGTCAGAATCCCAGCCCTACCCATCAATCAGAGCCCGAGAACCAACAGCCAGTCAGAATCCCAGCCCTACCCACCAATCAGAGCCCGAGAACCAACAGCCAGTCCGAATCCCAGCCCTACCCACCAATCAGAGCCCGAGAACCAACAGCCAATCAGAATCCCAGCCCTACCCACCAATCACAGCCCGAGAACCAACAGCCAATCAGAGTCCCAGCCCTACCCACCAATCACAGCCCGAGAACCAACAGCCAATCAGAATCCCAGCCCTACCCGCCCTAACCACCAATCACAGCCCGAGAACCAACAGCCAATCAGAATCCCATCCCTAACCACCAATCACAGCCCGAGAACCAACAGCCAATCAGAATCCCAGCCCTACCCACCAATCGGAGCCCGAGAACCAACAGCCAATCAGAATCCCAGCCCTACCCACCAATCAGAGCCCGAGAACCAACAGCCAGTCAGAATCCCAGCCCTACCCACCAATCTGGCTCTTGGTTCTCGGGCTCTGATTGGTGGGTAGGGCTGGGATTCTGACTGGCTCTTGGTTCTCGGGCTCTGTCAGAATCCCAGCCCTACCCACCAATCAGAGCCCGAGAACCAACAGCCAGTCAGAATCCCAGCCCTACCCACCAATCAGAGCCCGAGAACCAACAGCCAGTCAGAATCCCAGCCCTACCCACCAATCAGAGCGCGAGAACCAACAGCCAGTCAGAATCCCAGCCCTAATCACCAATCAGAGCCCGAGAACCAACAGCCAGTCAGAATCCCAGCCCTACCCACCAATCAGAGCCCGAGAACCAACAGCCAGTCAGAATCCCAGCCCTACCCACCAATCAGAGCCGGAGAACCAACAGCCAGTCAGAATCCCAGCCCTACCCACCAATCAGAGCCCGAGAACCAACAGCCAGTCAGAATCCCAGCCCTACCCACCAATCAGAGCCCGAGAACCAACAGCCAGTCAGAATCCCAGCCCTACCCACCAATCAGAGCCCGAGAACCAACAGCCAGTCAGAATCCCAGCCCTACCCACCAATCAGAGCCCGAGAACCAACAGCCAATCAGAATCCTAGCCCTACCCACCAATCAGAGCCCGAGAACCAACAGCCAATCAGAATCCCAGCCCTACCCGCCAATCAGAGCCCGAGAACCAACAGCCCAACAGCCAATCAGAATCCCAGCCTTATCCACCAATCACAGCCCGAGAACCAACAGCCAATCAGAATCCCAGCCCTACCCGCCATAACCACCAATCACAGCCCGAGAACCAACAGCCAATCAGAATCCCAGCCCTACCCACCAATCACAGCCCGAGAACCAACAGCCAATCAGAATCCCAGCCCTAACCACCAATCACAGCCCGAGAACCAACAGCCAATCAGAATCCCAGCCCTAACCACCATTCGGAGCCCGAGAACCAACAGCCAGTCAGAATCCCAGCCCTACCCACCAATCGGAGCCCGAGAACCAACAGCCAGTCAGAATCCCAGCCCTACCCACCAATCGGAGCCCGAGAACCAACAGCCAATCAGATTCCCAGCCCTACCCACCAATCGGAACCCGAGAACCAACAGCCAATCAGATTCCCAGCCCTACCCACCAATCGGAGCCCGAGAACCAACAGCCAATCAGAATCCCAGCCCTACCCACCAATCGGAGCCCGAGAACCAACAGCCAATCAGAATCCCAGCCCTACCCACCAATCGGAGCCCGAGAACCAACATCCAATCAGAATCCCAGCCCTACCCACCAATCAGAGCCCGAGAACCAACATCCAATCAGAATCCCAGCCCTACCCACCAATCAGAGCCCGAGAACCAACAGCCAGTCAGAATCCCAGCCCTACCCACCAATCAGAGCCCGAGAACCAACAGCCAGTCAGAATCCCAGCCCTACCCACCAATCAGAGCTCGAGAACCAACAGCCAGTCAGAATCCCAGCCCTACCCACCAATCAGAGCCCGAGAACCAACAGCCAGTCAGAATCCCAGCCCTACCCATCAATCAGAGCCCGAGAACCAACAGCCAGTCAGAATCCCAGCCCTACCCACCAATCAGAGCCCGAGAACCAACAGCCAGTCAGAATCCCAGCCCTACCCACCAATCAGAGCCCGAGAACCAACAGCCAATCAGAATCCCAGCCCTACCCACCAATCACAGCCCGAGAACCAACAGCCAATCAGAATCCCAGCCCTACCCGCCCTAACCACCAATCACAGCCCGAGAACCAACAGCCAATCAGAATCCCATCCCTAACCACCAATCACAGCCCGAGAACCAACAGCCAATCAGAATCCCAGCCCTACCCACCAATCGGAGCCCGAGAACCAACAGCCAATCAGAATCCCAGCCCTACCCACCAATCAGAGCCCGAGAACCAACAGCCAGTCAGAATCCCAGCCCTACCCACCAATCTGGCTCTTGGTTCTCGGGCTCTGATTGGTGGGTAGGGCTGGGATTCTGACTGGCTCTTGGTTCTCGGGCTCTGTCAGAATCCCAGCCCTACCCACCAATCAGAGCCCGAGAACCAACAGCCAGTCAGAATCCCAGCCCTACCCACCAATCAGAGCCCGAGAACCAACAGCCAGTCAGAATCCCAGCCCTACCCACCAATCAGAGCGCGAGAACCAACAGCAAGTCAGAATCCCATCCCTAATCACCAATCAGAGCCCGAGAACCAACAGCCAGTCAGAATCCCAGCCCTACCCACCAATCAGAGCCCGAGAACCAACAGCCAGTCAGAATCCCAGCCCTACCCACCAATCAGAGCCGGAGAACCAACAGCCAGTCAGAATCCCAGCCCTACCCACCAATCAGAGCCCGAGAACCAACAGCCAGTCAGAATCCCAGCCCTACCCACCAATCAGAGCCCGAGAACCAACAGCCAGTCAGAATCCCAGCCCTACCCACCAATCAGAGCCCGAGAACCAACAGCCAGTCAGAATCCCAGCCCTACCCACCAATCAGAGCCCGTGAACCAACAGCCAATCAGAATCCTAGCCCTACCCACCAATCAGAGCCCGAGAACCAACAGCCAATCAGAATCCCAGCCCTACCCGCCAATCAGAGCCCGAGAACCAACAGCCCAACAGCCAATCAGAATCCCAGCCTTATCCACCAATCACAGCCCGAGAACCAACAGCCAATCAGAATCCCAGCCCTACCCGCCATAACCACCAATCACAGCCCGAGAACCAACAGCCAATCAGAATCCCAGCCCTACCCACCAATCACAGCCCGAGAACCAACAGCCAATCAGAATCCCAGCCCTAACCACCAATCACAGCCCGAGAACCAACAGCCAATCAGAATCCCAGCCCTAACCACCAATCGGAGCCCGAGAACCAACAGCCAGTCAGAATCCCAGCCCTACCCACCAATCGGAGCCCGAGAACCAACAGCCAGTCAGAATCCCAGCCCTACCCACCAATCGGAGCCCGAGAACCAACAGCCAATCAGATTCCCAGCCCTACCCACCAATCGGAGCCCGAGAACCAACAGCCAATCAGATTCCCAGCCCTACCCACCAATCGGAGCCCGAGAACCAACAGCCAATCAGAATCCCAGCCCTACCCACCAATCGGAGCCCGAGAACCAACAGCCAATCAGAATCCCAGCCCTACCCACCAATCGGAGCCCGAGAACCAACATCCAATCAGAATCCCAGCCCTACCCACCAATCAGAGCCCGAGAACCAACATCCAATCAGAATCCCAGCCCTACCCACCAATCAGAGCCCGAGAACCAACATCCAATCAGAATCCCAGCCCTACCCACCAATCAGAGCCCGAGAACCAACATCCAATCAGAATCCCAGCCCTACCCACCAATCAGAGCTCGAGATCCAACAGCCAATCAGAATCCCAGCCCTTCCCACCAATCCAATCAGAATCCCAGCCCTACCCACCAATCAGAGCCCGAGAACCAACATCCAATCAGAATCCCAGCCCTACCCACCAATCAGAGCCCGAGAACCAACAGCCAGTCAGAATCCCAGCCCTACCCACCAATCAGAGCCCGAGAACCAACAGCCAGTCAGAATCCCAGCCCTACCCACCAATCAGAGCTCGAGAACCAACAGCCCGTCAGAATCCCAGCCCTACCCACCAATCAGAGCCCGAGAACCAACAGCCCGTCAGAATCCCAGCCCTACCCATCAATCAGAGCCCGAGAACCAACAGCCAGTCAGAATCCCAGCCCTACCCACCAATCAGAGCCCGAGAACCAACAGCCAATCAGAATCCCAGCCCTACCCACCAATCAGAGCCCGAGAACCAACAGCCAGTCAGAATCCCAGCCCTACCCACCAATCAGAGCCCGAGAACCAACAGCCAGTCAGAATCCCAGCCCTACCCACCAATCAGAGCTCGAGAACCAACAGCCCGTCAGAATCCCAGCCCTACCCACCAATCAGAGCCCGAGAACCAACAGCCCGTCAGAATCCCAGCCCTACCCATCAATCAGAGCCCGAGAACCAACAGCCAATCAGAATCCCAGCCCTACCCACCAATCGGAGCCCGAGAACCAACAGCCAATCAGAATCCCAGCCCTACCCACCAATCAGAGCCCGAGAACCAACAGCCAGTCAGAATCCCAGCCCTACCCACCAATCTGGCTCTTGGTTCTCGGGCTCTGATTGGTGGGTAGGGCTGGGATTCTGACTGGCTCTTGGTTCTCGGGCTCTGTCAGAATCCCAGCCCTACCCACCAATCAGAGCCCGAGAACCAACAGCCAGTCAGAATCCCAGCCCTACCCACCAATCAGAGCCCGAGAACCAACAGCCAGTCAGAATCCCAGCCCTACCCACCAATCAGAGCGCGAGAACCAACAGCCAGTCAGAATCCCAGCCCTAATCACCAATCAGAGCCCGAGAACCAACAGCCAGTCAGAATCCCAGCCCTACCCACCAATCAGAGCCCGAGAACCAACAGCCAGTCAGAATCCCAGCCCTACCCACCAATCAGAGCCGGAGAACCAACAGCCAGTCAGAATCCCAGCCCTACCCACCAATCAGAGCCCGAGAACCAACAGCCAGTCAGAATCCCAGCCCTACCCACCAATCAGAGCCCGAGAACCAACAGCCAGTCAGAATCCCAGCCCTACCCACCAATCAGAGCCCGAGAACCAACAGCCAGTCAGAATCCCAGCCCTACCCACCAATCAGAGCCCGAGAACCAACAGCCAGTCAGAATCCCAGCCCTACCCACCAATCGGAGCCCGAGAACCAACAGCCAGTCAGAATCCCAGCCCTACCCACCAATCGGAGCCCGAGAACCAACAGCCAATCAGATTCCCAGCCCTACCCACCAATCGGAGCCCGAGAACCAACAGCCAATCAGATTCCCAGCCCTACCCACCAATCGGAGCCCGAGAACCAACAGCCAATCAGAATCCCAGCCCTACCCACCAATCGGAGCCCGAGAACCAACAGCCAGTCAGAATCCCAGCCCTACCCACCAATCAGAGCCCGAGAACCAACATCCAATCAGAATCCCAGCCCTACCCACCAATCAGAGCCCGAGAACCAACATCCAATCAGAATCCCAGCCCTACCCACCAATCAGAGCCCGAGAACCAACATCCAATCAGAATCCCAGCCCTACCCACCAATCAGAGCTCGAGATCCAACAGCCAATCAGAATCCCAGCCCTTCCCACCAATCCAATCAGAATCCCAGCCCTACCCACCAATCAGAGCCCGAGAACCAACATCCAATCAGAATCCCAGCCCTACCCACCAATCAGAGCCCGAGAACCAACAGCCAGTCAGAATCCCAGCCCTACCCACCAATCAGAGCCCGAGAACCAACAGCCAGTCAGAATCCCAGCCCTACCCACCAATCAGAGCTCGAGAACCAACAGCCCGTCAGAATCCCAGCCCTACCCACCAATCAGAGCCCGAGAACCAACAGCCCGTCAGAATCCCAGCCCTACCCATCAATCAGAGCCCGAGAACCAACAGCCAGTCAGAATCCCAGCCCTACCCACCAATCAGAGCCCGAGAACCAACAGCCAGTCAGAATCCCAGCCCTACCCACCAATCAGAGCCCGAGAACCAACAGCCAATCAGAATCCCAGCCCTACCCACCAATCACAGCCCGAAAACCAACAGCCAATCAGAGTCCCAGCCCTACCCACCAATCACAGCCCGAGAACCAACAGCCAATCAGAATCCCAGCCCTACCCGCCCTAACCACCAATCACAGCCCGAGAACCAACAGCCAATCAGAATCCCATCCCTAACCACCAATCACAGCCCGAGAACCAACAGCCAATCAGAATCCCAGCCCTACCCACCAATCGGAGCCCGAGAACCAACAGCCAATCAGAATCCCAACCCTAACCACCAATCACAGCCCGAGAACCAACAGCCAGTCAGAATCCCAGCCCTACCCACCAATCGGAGCCCGAGAACCAACAGCCAGTCAGAATCCCAGCCCTACCCACCAATCGGAGCCCGAGAACCAACAGCCAGTCAGAATCCCAGCCCTACCCACCAATCGGAGCCCGAGAACCAACAGCCAGTCAGAATCCCAGCCCTACCCACCAATCGGAGCCCGAGAACCAACAGCCAGTCAGAATCCCAGCCCTACCCACCAATCGGAGCCCGAGAACCAACAGCCAGTCAGAATCCCAGCCCTACCCACCAATCGGAGCCCGAGAAGCAACAGCCAGTCAGAATCCCAGCCCTACCCACCAATCGGAGCCCGAGAAGCAACAGCCAGTCAGACTCCCAGCCCTACCCACCAATCGGAGCCCGAGAAGCAACAGCCAGTCAGACTCCCAGCCGTACCCACCAATCGGAGCCCGAGAAGCAACAGCCAGTCAGAATCCCAGCTCTACCCACCAATCGGAGCCCGAGAAGCAACAGCCAGTCAGAATCCCAGCCCTACCCACCAATCGGAGCCCGAGAACCAACAGCCAGTCAGAATCCCAGCCCTACCCACCAATCGGAGCCCGAGAACCAACAGCCAGTCAGAATCCCAGCCCTACCCACCAATCGGAGCCCGAGAACCAACAGCCAGTCAGAATCCCAGCCCTACCCACCAATCGGAGCCCGAGAACCAACAGCTAGTCAGAATCCCAGCCCTACCCACCAATCGGAGCCCGAGAACCAACAGCCAGTCAGAATCCCAGCCCTACCCACCAATCGGAGCCCGAGAACCAACAGCTAGTCAGAATCCCCGCCCTACCCACCAATCGGAGCCCGAGAACCAACAGCCAGTCAGAATCCCAGCCCTACCCACCAATCGGAGCCCGAGAACCAACAGCCAGTCAGAATCCCAGCCCTAACCACCAATCAGAGCCCGAGAACCAACAGCCAATCAGAATCCCAGCACTACCCGCCCTAACCACCAATCACAGCCCGAGAACCAACAGCTAATCAGAATCCCAGCCCTAACCATCAATCAGAGCCCGAGAACCAACTGCCAGTCGGAATCCCAGCCCTACCCACGAATCGGAGCCCGAGAACCAACAGCCAGTCAGACTCCCAGACCTACCCACCAATCGGAGCCCGAGAAGCAACAGCAAGTCAGACTCCCAGCCCTACCCACCAATAGGAGCCCGAGAACCAACAGCCAGTCAGAATCCCAGCCCTAACCACCAATCGGAGCCCGAGAACCAACAGCCAGTCAGAATCCCAGCCCTACCCACCAATCGGAGCCCGAGAACCAACAGCCAGTCAGAATCCCAGCCCTACCCACCAATCGGAGCCCGAGAACCAACAGCCAGTCAGAATCCCAGCCCTACCCACCAATCGGAGCCCGAGAACCAACAGCCAGTCAGAATCCCAGCCCTACCCACCAATCGGAGCCCGAGAACCAACAGCCAGTCAGAATCCCAGCCCTACCCACCAATCGGAGCCCGAGAACCAACAGCCAGTCAGAATCCCAGCCCTACCCACCAATCAGAGACCGAGAAGCAACAGCCAGTCAGACTCCCAGCCCTACCCACCAATCAGAGCCCGAGAACCAACAGCCAGTCAGAATCCCAGCCCTACCCACCAATCACAGCCCGAGAACCAACAGCCAGTCAGAATCCCAGCCCTACCCACCAATCAGAGCCCGAGAACCAACAGCCAGTCAGAATCCCAGCCCTACCCACCAATCAGAGCCCGAGAACCAACAGCCAGTCAGAATCCCAGCCCTACCCACCAATCAGAGCCCGAGAACCAACAGCCAGTCAGAATCCCAGCCCTACCCACCAATCAGAGCCCGAGAACCAACAGCCAGTCAGAATCCCAGCCCTACCCACCAATCAGAGCCCGAGAACCAACAGCCAGTCAGAATCCCAGCCCTACCCACCAATCAGAGCCCGAGAACCAACAGCCAATCAGAATCCCAGCCCTACCCACCAATCAGAGCCCGAGAACCAACAGCCAATCAGAATCCCAGCCCTAACCACCAATCAGAGCCCGAGAACCAACAGCCCAACAGCCAATCAGAATCCCAGCCCTATCCACCAATCACAGCCCGAGAACCAACAGCCAATCAGAATCCCAGCCCTACCCGCCATAACCACCAATCACAGCCCGAGAACCAACAGCCAATCAGAATCCCAGCCCTACCCACCAATCACAGCCCGAGAACCAACAGCCAATCAGAATCCCAGCCCTAACCACCAATCACAGCCCGAGAACCAACAGCCAATCAGAATCCCAGCCCTAACCACCAATCGGAGCCCGAGAACCAACAGCCAATCACAATCCCAGGCCTAACCACCAATTGGAGCCCGAGAACCAACAGCCAATCAGAATCCCAGGCCTAACCACCAATCACAGCCCGAGAACCAACAGCCAATCAGAATCCCAGCCCTACCCACCAATCGGAGCCCGAGAACCAACAGCCAATCAGAATCCCAGCCCTACCCACCAATCGGAGCCCGAGAACCAACAGCCAGTCAGAATCCCAGCTCTACCCACCAATCGGAGCCCGAGAACCAACAGCCAGTCAGAATCCCAGCCCTACCCACCAATCGGAGCCCGAGAACCAACAGCCAGTCAGAATCCCAGCCCTACACACCAATCGGAGCCCGAGAACCAACAGCCAATCAGAATCCCAGCCCTACCCACCAATCTGAGCCCGAGAACCAACAGCCAATCAGAATCCCAGCCCTACCCACCAATCAGAGCCCGAGAACCAACATCCAATCAGAATCCCAGCCCTACCCACCAATCAGAGCCCGAGAACCAACATCCAATCAGAATCCCAGGCCTACCCACCAATCAGAGCTCGAGAACCAACAGCCAATCAGAATCCCAGCCCTTCCCACCAATCCAATCAGAATCCCAGCCCTACCCACCAATCAGAGCCCGAGAACCAACAGCCAGTCAGAATCCCAGCCCTACCCACCAATCAGAGCCCGAGAACCAACAGCCAGTCAGAATCCCAGCCCTACCCACCAATCAGAGCTCGAGAACCAACAGCCAGTCAGAATCCCAGCCCTACCCACCAATCAGAGCCCGAGAACCAACAGCCAGTCAGAATCCCAGCCCTACCCATCAATCAGAGCCCGAGAACCAACAGCCAGTCAGAATCCCAGCCCTACCCACCAATCAGAGCCCGAGAACCAACAGCCAGTCAGAATCCCAGCCCTACCCACCAATCAGAGCCCGAGAACCAACAGCCAATCAGAATCCCAGCCCTACCCACCAATCACAGCCCGAGAACCAACAGCCAATTAGAGTCCCAGCCCTACCCACCAATCACAGCCCGAGAACCAACAGCCAATCAGAATCCCAGCCCTACCCGCCCTAACCACCAATCACAGCCCGAGAACCAACAGCCAATAAGAATCCCATCCCTAACCACCAATCACAGCCCGAGAACCAACTGCCAATCAGAATCCCAGCCCTACCCACCAATCGGAGCCCGAGAACCAACAGCCAATCAGAATCCCAGCCCTAACCACCAATCACAGCCCGAGAACCAACAGCCAGTCAGAATCCCAGCCCTACCCACCAATCGGAGCCCGAGAACCAACAGCCAGTCAGAATCCCAGCCCTACCCACCAATCGGAGCCCGAGAACCAACAGCCAGTCAGAATCCCAACCCTACCCACCAATCGGAGCCCGAGAACCAACAGCCAGTCAGAATCCCAGCCCTACCCACCAATCGGAGCCCGAGAACCAACAGCCAGTCAGAATCCCAGCCCTACCCACCAATCGGAGCCCGAGAACCAACAGCCAGTCAGAATCCCAGCCCTACCCACGAATCGGAGCCCGAGAACCAACAGCCAGTCAGAATCCCAGCCCTACCCACCAATCGGAGCCCGAGAACCAACAGCCAGTCAGAATCCCAGCCCTACCCACCAATCGGAGCCCGAGAACCAACAGCCAGTCAGAATCCCAGCCCTACCCACCAATCGGAGCCCGAGAACCAACAGCCAGTCAGAATCCCAGCCCTACCCACCAATCGGAGCCCGAGAAGCAACAGCCAGTCAGACTCCCAGCCCTACCCACCAATCAGAGCCCGAGAAGCAACAGCCAGTCAGACTCCCAGCCGTACCCACCAATCGGAGCCCGAGAAGCAACAGCCAGTCAGAATCCCAGCCCTAACCACCAATCACAGCCCGAGAAGCAACAGCCAGTCAGAATCCCAGCCCTACCCACCAATCGGAGCCCGAGAACCAACAGCCAGTCAGAATCCCAGCCCTACCCACCAATCGGAGCCCGAGAACCAACAGCCAGTCAGAATCCCAGCCCTACCCACCAATCGGAGCCCGAGAACCAACAGCCAGTCAGAATCCCAGCCCTACCCACCAATCGGAGCCCGAGAACCAACAGCCAGTCAGAATCCCAGCCCTACCCACCAATCGGAGCCCGAGAACCAACAGCCAGTCAGAATCCCAGCCCTACCCACCAATCGGAGCCCGAGAACCAACAGCCAGTCAGAATCCCAGCCCTACCCACCAATCAGAGACCGAGAAGCAACAGCCAGTCAGACTCCCAGCCCTACCTACCAATCAGAGCCCGAGAAGCAACAGCCAATCAGAATCCCAGCCCTACCCACCAATCAGAGCCCGAGAAGCAACAGCCAATCAGAATCCCAGCCCTACCCACCAATCAGAGCCCGAGATCCAACAGCCAGTCAGAATCCCAGCCCTACCCACCAATCAGAGCCCGAGAACCAACAGCCAGTCAGAATCACAGCCCTAACCACCAATCACAGCCCGAGAACCAACAGCCAGTCAGAATGCCAGCCCTACCAACCAATCGGAGCCCGAGAACCAACAGCCAGTCAGAATCCCAGCCCTACCCACCAATCGGAGCCCGAGAACCAACAGCCAGTCAGAATGCCAGCCCTACCCATCAATCAGAGCCCGAGAACCAACAGCCAGTCAGAATCCCAGCCCTACCCACCAATCGGAGCCCGAGAAGCAACAGCCAGTCAGAATCCCAGCCCTACCCACCAATCGGAGCCCGAGAAGCAACAGCCAGTCAGAATCCCAGCCCTACCCACCAATCAGAGCCCGAGAACCAACAGCCAGTCAGAATCCCAGCCCTACCCACTAATCAGAGCCCGAGAACCAACAGTCAGTCAGAATCCCAGCCCTACCCATCAATCAGAGCCCGAGAACCAACAGCCAGTCAGAATCCCAGCCCTAACCACCAATCAGAGCCCGAGAACCAACAGCCAGTCAGAATTCCAGCCCTAACCACCAATCAGAGCCCGAGAACCAACAGCCAATCAGAATCCCAGCCCTACCCGCCCTAACCACCAATCACAGCCCGAGAACCAACAGCCAATCAGAATCCCAGCCCTACCCACCAATCAGAGCCCGAGAACCAACAGCCAGTCAGAATCCCAGCCCTACCCACCAATCGGAGCCCGAGAACCAACAGCCAGTCAGAATCCCAGCCCTAACCACCAATCAGAGCCCGAGAACCAACAGCCAATCAGAATCCCAGCACTACCCGCCCTAACCACCAATCACAGCCCGAGAACCAACAGCTAATCAGAATCCCAGCCCTAACCATCAATCAGAGCCCGAGAACCAACTGCCAGTCGGAATCCCAGCCCTACCCACGAATCGGAGCCCGAGAACCAACAGCCAGTCAGACTCCCAGACCTACCCACCAATCGGAGCCCGAGAAGCAACAGCAAGTCAGACTCCCAGCCCTACCCACCAATAGGAGCCCGAGAACCAACAGCCAGTCAGAATCCCAGCCCTAACCACCAATCGGAGCCCGAGAACCAACAGCCAGTCAGAATCCCAGCCCTACCCACCAATCGGAGCCCGAGAACCAACAGCCAGTCAGAATCCCAGCCCTACCCACCAATCGGAGCCCGAGAACCAACAGCCAGTCAGAATCCCAGCCCTACCCACCAATCGGAGCCCGAGAACCAACAGCCAGTCAGAATCCCAGCCCTACCCACCAATCGGAGCCCGAGAACCAACAGCCAGTCAGAATCCCAGCCCTACCCACCAATCGGAGCCCGAGAACCAACAGCCAGTCAGAATCCCAGCCCTACCCACCAATCAGAGACCGAGAAGCAACAGCCAGTCAGACTCCCAGCCCTACCCACCAATCAGAGCCCGAGAACCAACAGCCAGTCAGAATCCCAGCCCTACCCACCAATCACAGCCCGAGAACCAACAGCCAGTCAGAATCCCAGCCCTACCCACCAATCAGAGCCCGAGAACCAACAGCCAGTCAGAATCCCAGCCCTACCCACCAATCAGAGCCCGAGAACCAACAGCCAGTCAGAATCCCAGCCCTACCCACCAATCAGAGCCCGAGAACCAACAGCCAGTCAGAATCCCAGCCCTACCCACCAATCAGAGCCCGAGAACCAACAGCCAGTCAGAATCCCAGCCCTACCCACCAATCAGAGCCCGAGAACCAACAGCCAGTCAGAATCCCAGCCCTACCCACCAATCAGAGCCCGAGAACCAACAGCCAATCAGAATCCCAGCCCTACCCACCAATCAGAGCCCGAGAACCAACAGCCAATCAGAATCCCAGCCCTAACCACCAATCAGAGCCCGAGAACCAACAGCCCAACAGCCAATCAGAATCCCAGCCCTATCCACCAATCACAGCCCGAGAACCAACAGCCAATCAGAATCCCAGCCCTACCCGCCATAACCACCAATCACAGCCCGAGAACCAACAGCCAATCAGAATCCCAGCCCTACCCACCAATCACAGCCCGAGAACCAACAGCCAATCAGAATCCCAGCCCTAACCACCAATCACAGCCCGAGAACCAACAGCCAATCAGAATCCCAGCCCTAACCACCAATCGGAGCCCGAGAACCAACAGCCAATCACAATCCCAGGCCTAACCACCAATTGGAGCCCGAGAACCAACAGCCAATCAGAATCCCAGGCCTAACCACCAATCACAGCCCGAGAACCAACAGCCAATCAGAATCCCAGCCCTACCCACCAATCGGAGCCCGAGAACCAACAGCCAATCAGAATCCCAGCCCTACCCACCAATTGGAGCCCGAGAACCAACAGCCAGTCAGAATCCCAGCTCTACCCACCAATCGGAGCCCGAGAACCAACAGCCAGTCAGAATCCCAGCCCTACCCACCAATCGGAGCCCGAGAACCAACAGCCAGTCAGAATCCCAGCCCTACACACCAATCGGAGCCCGAGAACCAACAGCCAATCAGAATCCCAGCCCTACCCACCAATCTGAGCCCGAGAACCAACAGCCAATCAGAATCCCAGCCCTACCCACCAATCAGAGCCCGAGAACCAACATCCAATCAGAATCCCAGCCCTACCCACCAATCAGAGCCCGAGAACCAACATCCAATCAGAATCCCAGGCCTACCCACCAATCAGAGCTCGAGAACCAACAGCCAATCAGAATCCCAGCCCTTCCCACCAATCCAATCAGAATCCCAGCCCTACCCACCAATCAGAGCCCGAGAACCAACAGCCAGTCAGAATCCCAGCCCTACCCACCAATCAGAGCCCGAGAACCAACAGCCAGTCAGAATCCCAGCCCTACCCACCAATCAGAGCTCGAGAACCAACAGCCAGTCAGAATCCCAGCCCTACCCACCAATCAGAGCCCGAGAACCAACAGCCAGTCAGAATCCCAGCCCTACCCATCAATCAGAGCCCGAGAACCAACAGCCAGTCAGAATCCCAGCCCTACCCACCAATCAGAGCCCGAGAACCAACAGCCAGTCAGAATCCCAGCCCTACCCACCAATCAGAGCCCGAGAACCAACAGCCAATCAGAATCCCAGCCCTACCCACCAATCACAGCCCGAGAACCAACAGCCAATTAGAGTCCCAGCCCTACCCACCAATCACAGCCCGAGAACCAACAGCCAATCAGAATCCCAGCCCTACCCGCCCTAACCACCAATCACAGCCCGAGAACCAACAGCCAATAAGAATCCCATCCCTAACCACCAATCACAGCCCGAGAACCAACTGCCAATCAGAATCCCAGCCCTACCCACCAATCGGAGCCCGAGAACCAACAGCCAATCAGAATCCCAGCCCTAACCACCAATCACAGCCCGAGAACCAACAGCCAGTCAGAATCCCAGCCCTACCCACCAATCGGAGCCCGAGAACCAACAGCCAGTCAGAATCCCAGCCCTACCCACCAATCGGAGCCCGAGAACCAACAGCCAGTCAGAATCCCAGCCCTACCCACCAATCGGAGCCCGAGAACCAACAGCCAGTCAGAATCCCAGCCCTACCCACCAATCGGAGCCCGAGAACCAACAGCCAGTCAGAATCCCAGCCCTACCCACCAATCGGAGCCCGAGAACCAACAGCCAGTCAGAATCCCAGCCCTACCCACGAATCGGAGCCCGAGAACCAACAGCCAGTCAGAATCCCAGCCCTACCCACCAATCAGAGCCCGAGAACCAACAGCCAGTCAGAATCCCAGCCCTACCCACCAATCGGAGCCCGAGAACCAACAGCCAGTCAGAATCCCAGCCCTACCCACCAATCGGAGCCCGAGAACCAACAGCCAGTCAGAATCCCAGCCCTACCCACCAATCGGAGCCCGAGAAGCAACAGCCAGTCAGACTCCCAGCCCTACCCACCAATCAGAGCCCGAGAAGCAACAGCCAGTCAGACTCCCAGCCGTACCCACCAATCAGAGCCCGAGAAGCAACAGCCAGTCAGAATCCCAGCCCTAACCACCAATCACAGCCCGAGAAGCAACAGCCAGTCAGAATCCCAGCCCTACCCACCAATCGGAGCCCGAGAACCAACAGCCAGTCAGAATCCCAGCCCTACCCACCAATCGGAGCCCGAGAACCAACAGCCAGTCAGAATCCCAGCCCTACCCACCAATCGGAGCCCGAGAACCAACAGCCAGTCAGAATCCCAGCCCTACCCACCAATCGGAGCCCGAGAACCAACAGCCAGTCAGAATCCCAGCCCTACCCACCAATCGGAGCCCGAGAACCAACAGCCAGTCAGAATCCCAGCCCTACCCACCAATCGGAGCCCGAGAACCAACAGCCAGTCAGAATCCCAGCCCTACCCACCAATCAGAGACCGAGAAGCAACAGCCAGTCAGACTCCCAGCCCTACCTACCAATCAGAGCCCGAGAAGCAACAGCCAATCAGAATCCCAGCCCTACCCACCAATCAGAGCCCGAGAAGCAACAGCCAATCAGAATCCCAGCCCTACCCACCAATCAGAGCCCGAGATCCAACAGCCAGTCAGAATCCCAGCCCTACCCACCAATCAGAGCCCGAGAACCAACAGCCAGTCAGAATCACAGCCCTAACCACCAATCACAGCCCGAGAACCAACAGCCAGTCAGAATGCCAGCCCTACCAACCAATCGGAGCCCGAGAACCAACAGCCAGTCAGAATCCCAGCCCTACCCACCAATCGGAGCCCGAGAACCAACAGCCAGTCAGAATGCCAGCCCTACCCATCAATCAGAGCCCGAGAACCAACAGCCAGTCAGAATCCCAGCCCTACCCACCAATCGGAGCCCGAGAAGCAACAGCCAGTCAGAATCCCAGCCCTACCCACCAATCGGAGCCCGAGAAGCAACAGCCAGTCAGAATCCCAGCCCTACCCACCAATCAGAGCCCGAGAACCAACAGCCAGTCAGAATCCCAGCCCTACCCACTAATCAGAGCCCGAGAACCAACAGTCAGTCAGAATCCCAGCCCTACCCATCAATCAGAGCCCGAGAACCAACAGCCAGTCAGAATCCCAGCCCTAACCACCAATCAGAGCCCGAGAACCAACAGCCAGTCAGAATTCCAGCCCTAACCACCAATCAGAGCCCGAGAACCAACAGCCAATCAGAATCCCAGCCCTACCCGCCCTAACCACCAATCACAGCCCGAGAACCAACAGCCAATCAGAATCCCAGCCCTACCCACCAATCGGAGCACGAGAACCAACAGCCAATCAGAATCCCAGCCCTACCCACCAATCAGAGCCCGAGAACCAACAGCCAGTCAGAATCCCAGCCCTACCCACCAATCTGGCTCTTGGTTCTCGGGCTCTGATTGGTGGGTAGGGCTGGGATTCTGACTGGCTCTTGGTTCTCGGGCTCTGTCAGAATCCCAGCCCTACCCACCAATCAGAGCCCGAGAACCAACAGCCAGTCAGAATCCCAGCCCTACCCACCAATCAGAGCCCGAGAACCAACAGCCAGTCAGAATCCCAGCCCTACCCACCAATCAGAGCACGAGAACCAACAGCCAGTCAGAATCCCAGCCCTAATCACCAATCAGAGCCCGAGAACCAACAGCCAGTCAGAATCCCAGCCCTACCCACCAATCAGAGCCCGAGAACCAACAGCCAGTCAGAATCCCAGCCCTACCCACCAATCAGAGCCGGAGAACCGACAGCCAGTCAGAATCCCAGCCCTACCCACCAATCAGAGCCCGAGAACCAACAGCCAGTCAGAATCCCAGCCCTACCCACCAATCAGAGCCCGAGAACCAACAGCCAGTCAGAATCCCAGCCCTACCCACCAATCAGAGCCCGAGAACCAACAGCCAGTCAGAATCCCAGCCCTACCCGCCAATCAGAGCCCGAGAACCAACAGCCAATCAGAATCCTAGCCCTACCCACCAATCAGAGCCCGAGAACCAACAGCCAATCAGAATCCCAGCCCTACCCGCCAATCAGAGCCCGAGAACCAACAGCCCAACAGCCAATCAGAATCCCAGCCTTATCCACCAATCACAGCCCGAGAACCAACAGCCAATCAGAATCCCAGCCCTACCCGCCATAACCACCAATCACAGCCCGAGAACCAACAGCCAGTCAGAATCCCAGCATTACCCACCAATCAGAGCACGAGAACCAACAGCCAGTCAGAATCCCAGCCCTACCCACCAATCGGAGCCCGAGAACCAACAGCCAGTGAGAATCCCAGCCCTACCCACCAATCGGAGCCCGAGAACCAACAGCCAATCAGATTCCCAGCCCTACCCACCAATCGGAGCCCGAGAACCAACAGCCAATCAGATTCCCAGCCCTACCCACCAATCGGAGCCCGAGAACCAACAGCCAATCAGAATCCCAGCCCTACCCACCAATCAGGAGCCCGAGAACCAACAGCCAATCAGAATCCCAGCCCTACCCACCAATCAGAGCCCGAGAACCAACATCCAATCAGAATCCCAGCCCACCCACCAATCAGAGCCCGAGAACCAACATCCAATCAGAATCCCAGCCCTACCCACCAATCAGAGCTCGAGAACCAACAGCCAATCAGAATCCCAGCCCTTCCCACCAATCCAATCAGAATCCCAGCCCTACCCACCAATCAGAGCCCGAGAACCAACAGCCAGTCAGAATCCCAGCCCTACCCACCAATCAGAGCCCGAGAACCAACAGCCAGTCAGAATCCCAGCCCTACCCACCAATCAGAGCTCGAGAACCAACAGCCAGTCAGAATCCCAGCCCTACCCACCAATCAGAGCCCGAGAACCAACAGCCAGTCAGAATCCCAGCCCTACCCATCAATCAGAGCCCGAGAACCAACAGCCAGTCAGAATCCCAGCCCTACCCACCAATCAGAGCCCGAGAACCAACAGCCAGTCAGAATCCCAGCCCTACCCACCAATCAGAGCCCGAGAACCAACAGCCAATCAGAATCCCAGCCCTACCCACCAATCACAGCCTGAGAACCAACAGCCAATCAGAGTCCCAGCCCCTACCCACCAATCACAGCCCGAGAACCAACAGCCAATCAGAATCCCAGCCCTACCCGCCCTAACCACCAATCACAGCCCGAGAACCAACAGCCAATCAGAATCCCATCCCTAACCACCAATCACAGCCCGAGAACCAACAGCCAATCAGAATCCCAGCCCTACCCACCAATCGGAGCCCGAGAACCAACAGCCAATCAGAATCCCAACCCTAACCACCAATCACAGCCCGAGAACCAACAGCCAGTCAGAATCCCAGCCCTACCCACCAATCGGAGGCCGAGAACCAACAGCCAGTCAGAATCCCAGCCCTACCCACCAATCGGAGCCCGAGAACCAACAGCCAGTCAGAATCCCAGCCCTACCCACCAATCGGAGCCCGAGAACCAACAGCCAGTCAGAATCCCAGCCCTACCCACCAATCGGAGCCCGAGAACCAACAGCCAGTCAGAATCCCAGCCCTACCCACCAATCGGAGCCCGAGAACCAACAGCCAGTCAGAATCCCAGCCCTACCCACCAATCGGAGCCCGAGAAGCAACAGCCAGTCAGACTCCCAGCCCTACCCACCAATCAGAGCCCGAGAAGCAACAGCCAGTCAGACTCCCAGCCGTACCCACCAATCAGAGCCCGAGAAGCAACAGCCAGTCAGAATCCCAGCTCTACCCACCAATCGGAGCCCGAGAAGCAACAGCCAGTCAGAATCCCAGCCCTAACCACCAATCGGAGCCCGAGAACCAACAGCCAGTCAGAATCCCAGCCCTACCCACCAATCGGAGCCCGAGAACCAACAGCCAGTCAGAATCCCAGCCCTACCCACCCAATCGGAGCCCGAGAACCAACAGCCAGTCAGAATCCCAGCCCTACCCACCAATCGGAGCCCGAGAACCAACAGCTAGTCAGAATCCCAGCCCTACCCACCAATCGGAGCCCGAGAACCAACAGCCAGTCAGAATCCCAGCCCTACCCACCAATCGGAGCCCGAGAACCAACAGCCAGTCAGAATCCCAGCCCTACCCACCAATCAGAGACCGAGAAGCAACAGCCAGTCAGACTCCCAGCCCTACCAACCAATCAGAGCCCGAGAACCAACAGCCAATCAGAATCCCAGCCCTACCCACCAATCAGAGCCCGAGAACCAACAGCCAATCAGACTCCCAGCCCTACCCACCAATCAGAGCCCGAGATCCAACAGCCAGTCAGAATCCCAGCCCTACCCACCAATCAGAGCCCGAGAACCAACAGCCAGTCAGAATCCAAGCCCTAACCACCAATCAGAGCCCGAGAACCAACAGCCAGTCAGACTCCCAGCCCTACCCACCAATCGGAGCCCGAGAACCAACAGCCAGTCAGAATCCCAGCCCTACCCACCAATCGGAGCCCGAGAACCAACAGCCAGTCAGAATCCCAGCCCTACCCATCAATCAGAGCCCGAGAACCAACAGCCAGTCAGAATCCCAGCCCTACCCACCAATCAGAGCCCGAGAACCAACAGCCAGTCAGAATCCCAGCCCTACCCACCAATCGAAGCCCGGGAACCAACAGCCAGTCAGAATCCCAGCCCTACCCACCAATCGGAGCCCGAGAACCAACAGCCAGTCAGAATCCCAGCCCTACCCACCAATCAGAGCCCGAGAACCAACAGTCAGTCAGAATCCCAGCCCTACCCACCAATCAGAGCCCGAGAACCAACAGCCAGTCAGAATCCCAGCCCTAACCACCAATCAGAGCCCCAGAACCAACAGCCAGTCAGAATTCCAGCCCTAACCACCAATCAGAGCCCGAGAACCAACAGCCAATCAGAATCCCAGCCCTACCCGCCCTAACCACCAATCACAGCCCGAGAACCAACAGCTAATCAGAATCCCAGCCCTAACCATCAATCAGAGCCCGAGAACCAACAGCCAGTCGGAATCCCAGCCCTACCCACCAATCAGAGCCCGAGAACCAACAGCCAGTCAGACTCCCAGACCTACCCACCAATCGGAGCCCGAGAAGCAACAGCCAGTCAGACTCCCAGCCCTACCCACCAATAGGAGCCCGAGAACCAACAGCCAGTCAGAATCCCAGCCCTAACCACCAATCGGAGCCCGAGAACCAACAGCCAGTCAGAATCGCAGCCCTACCCACCAATCGGAACCCGAGAACCAACAGCCAGTCAGAATCCCAGCCCTACCCACCAATCGGAGCCCGAGAACCAACAGCCAGTCAGAATCCCAGCCCTACCCACCAATCGGAGCCCGAGAACCAACAGCCAGTCAGAATCCCAGCCCTACCCACCAATCGGAGCCCGAGAACCAACAGCCAGTCAGAATCCCAGCCCTACCCACCAATCGGAGCCCGAGAACCAACAGCCAGTCAGAATCCCAGCCCTACCCACCAATCAGAGACCGAGAAGCAACAGCCAGTCAGACTCCCAGCCCTACCCACCAATCAGAGCCCGAGAACCAACAGCCAATCAGAATCCCAGCCCTACCCACCAATCACAGCCCGAGAACCAACAGCCAGTCAGAATCCCAGCCCTACCCACCAATCAGAGCCCGAGAACCAACAGCCAGTCAGAATCCCAGCCCTACCCACCAATCAGAGCCGGAGAACCAACAGCCAGTCAGAATCCCAGCCCTACCCACCAATCAGAGCCCGAGAACCAACAGCCAGTCAGAATCCCAGCCCTACCCACCAATCAGAGCCCGAGAACCAACAGCCAGTCAGAATCCCAGCCCTACCCACCAATCAGAGCCCGAGAACCAACAGCCAATCAGAATCCCAGCCCTACCCACCAATCAGAGCCCGAGAACCAACAGCCAATCAGAATCCCAGCCCTAACCACCAATCAGAGCCTGAGAACCAACAGCCCAACAGCCAATCAGAATCCCAGCCCTATCCACCAATCACAGCCCGAGAACCAACAGCCAATCAGAATCCCAGCCCTACCCGCCATAACCACCAATCACAGCCCGAGAACCAACAGCCAATCAGAATCCCAGCCCTACCCACCAATCACAGCCCGAGAACCAACAGCCAATCAGAATCCCAGCCCTAACCACCAATCACAGCCCGAGAACCAACAGCCAATCAGAATCCCAGCCCTAACCACCAATCGGAGCCCGAGAACCAACAGCCAATCACAATCCCAGGCCTAACCACCAATCGGAGCCCGAGAACCAACAGCTAATCAGAATCCCAGGCCTAACCACCAATCACAGCCCGAGAACCAACAGCCAATCAGAATCCCAGCCCTACCCACCAATCGGAGCCCGAGAACCAACAGCCAATCAGAATCCCAGCCCTACCCACCAATCGGAGCCCGAGAACCAACAGCCAGTCAGAATCCCAGCTCTACCCACCAATCGGAGCCCAAGAACCAACAGCCAGTCAGAATCCCAGCCCTACCCACCAATCGGAGCCCGAGAACCAACAGCCAGACAGAATCCCAGCCCTACCCACCAATCGGAGCTGAGAACCAACAGCCAATCAGAATCCCAGCCCTACCCACCAATCAGAGCCCGAGAACCAACAGCCAATCAGAATCCCAGCCCTACCCACCAATCAGAGCCCGAGAACCAACATCCAATCAGAATCCCAGCCCTACCTACCAATCAGAGCCCGAGAACCAACATCCAATCAGAATCCCAGGCCTACCCACCAATCAGAGCTCGAGAACCAACAGCCAATCAGAATCCCAGCCCTTCCCACCAATCCAATCAGAATCCCAGCCCTACCCACCAATCAGTGCCCGAGAACCAACAGCCAGTCAGAATCCCAGCCCTACCCACCAATCAGAGCCCGAGAACCAACAGCCAGTCAGAATCCCAGCCCTACCCACCAATCAGAGCTCGAGAACCAACAGCCAGTCAGAATCCCAGCCCTACCCACCAATCAGAGCCCGAGAACCAACAGCCAGTCAGAATCCCAGCCCTACCCATCAATCAGAGCCCGAGAACCAACAGCCAGTCAGAATCCCAGCCCTACCCACCAATCAGAGCCCGAGAACCAACAGCCAGTCAGAATCCCAGCCCTACCCACCAATCAGAGCCCGAGAACCAACAGCCAATCAGAATCCCAGCCCTACCCACCAATCACAGCCCGAGAACCAACAGCCAATTAGAGTCCCAGCCCTACCCACCAATCACAGCCCGAGAACCAACAGCCAATCAGAATCCCAGCACTACCCGCCCTAACCACCAATCACAGCCCGAGAACCAACAGCCAATAAGAATCCCATCCCTAACCACCAATCACAGCCCGAGAACCAACAGCCAATCAGAATCCCAGCCCTACCCACCAATCGGAGCCCGAGAACCAACAGCCAATCATAATCCCAGCCCTAACCACCAATCACAGCCCGAGAACCAACAGCCAGTCAGAATCCCAGCCCTACCCACCAATCGGAGCCCGAGAACCAACAGCCAGTCAGAATCCCAGCCCTACCCACCAATCGGAGCCCGAGAACCAACAGCCAGTCAGAATCCCAGCCCTACCCACCAATCGGAGCCCGAGAACCAACAGCCAGTCAGAATCCCAGCCCTACCCACCAATCGGAGCCCGAGAACCAACAGCCAGTCAGAATCCCAGCCCTACCCACCAATCGGAGCCCGAGAACCAACAGCCAGTCAGAATCCCAGCCCTACCCACCAATCGGAGCCCGAGAAGCAACAGCCAGTCAGAATCCCAGCCCTACCCAACAATTGGAGCCCGAGAAGCAACAGCCAGTCAGACTCCCAGCCCTACCCACCAATCAGAGCCCGAGAAGCAACAGCCAGTCAGACTCCCAGCCGTACCCACCAATCAGAGCCCGAGAAGCAACAGCCAGTCAGAATCCCAGCCCTAACCACCAATCACAGCCCGAGAAGCAACAGCCAGTCAGAATCCCAGCCCTACCCACCAATCGGAGCCCGAGAACCAACAGCCAGTCAGAATCCCAGCCCTACCCACCAATCACAGCCCGAGAACCAACAGCCAGTCAGACTCCCAGACCTACCCACCAATCGGAGCCCGAGAAGCAACAGCCAGTCAGACTCCCAGCCCTACCCACCAATAGGAGCCCGAGAACCAACAGCCAGTCAGAATCCCAGCCCTAACCACCAATCGGAGCCCGAGAACCAACAGCCAGTCAGAATCCCAGCCCTACCCACCAATCGGAGCCCGAGAACCAACAGCCAGTCAGAATCCCAGCCCTACCCACCAATCGGAGCCCGAGAACCAACAGCCAGTCAGAATCCCAGCCCTACCCACCAATCGGAGCCCGAGAACCAACAGCCAGTCAGAATCCCAGCCCTACCCACCAATCGGAGCCCGAGAACCAACAGCCAGTCAGAATCCCAGCCCTACCCACCAATCGGAGCCCGAGAACCAACAGCCAGTCAGAATCCCAGCCCTACCCACCAATCAGAGACTGAGAAGCAACAGCCAGTCAGACTCCCAGCCCTACCCACCAATCAGAGCCCGAGAACCAACAGCCAATCAGAATCCCAGCCCTACCCACCAATCACAGCCCGAGAACCAACAGCCAGTCAGAATCCCAGCCCTACCCACCAATCAGAGCCCGAGAACCAACAGCCAGTCAGAATCCCAGCACTACCCACCAATCAGAGCCGGAGAACCAACAGCCAGTCAGAATCCCAGCCCTACCCACCAATCAGAGCCCGAGAACCAACAGCCAGTCAGAATCCCAGCCCTACCCACCAATCAGAGCCCGAGAACCAACAGCCAGTCAGAATCCCAGCCCTACCCACCAATCAGAGCCCGAGAACCAACAGCCAGTCAGAATCCCAGCCCTACCCACCAATCAGAGCCCGAGAACCAACAGCCAATCAGAATCCCAGCCCTACCCACCAATCAGAGCCCGAGAACCAACAGCCCAACAGCCAATCAGAATCCCAGCCCTATCCACCAATCACAGCCCGAGAACCAACAGCCAATCAGAATCCCAGCCCTACCCACCAATCGGAGCCCGAGAACCAACAGCCAGTCAGAATCCCAGCCCTACCCACCAATCGGAGCCCGAGAACCAACAGCCAGTCAGAATCCCAGCCCTACCCACCAATCGGAGCCCGAGAACCAACAGCCAGTCAGAATCCCAGCCCTACCCACCAATCAGAGACTGAGAAGCAACAGCCAGTCAGACTCCCAGCCCTACCCACCAATCAGAGCCCGAGAACCAACAGCCAATCAGAATCCCAGCCCTACCCACCAATCACAGCCCGAGAACCAACAGCCAGTCAGAATCCCAGCCCTACCCACCAATCAGAGCCCGAGAACCAACAGCCAGTCAGAATCCCAGCACTACCCACCAATCAGAGCCGGAGAACCAACAGCCAGTCAGAATCCCAGCCCTACCCACCAATCAGAGCCCGAGAACCAACAGCCAGTCAGAATCCCAGCCCTACCCACCAATCAGAGCCCGAGAACCAACAGCCAGTCAGAATCCCAGCCCTACCCACCAATCAGAGCCCGAGAACCAACAGCCAGTCAGAATCCCAGCCCTACCCACCAATCAGAGCCCGAGAACCAACAGCCAATCAGAATCCCAGCCCTACCCACCAATCAGAGCCCGAGAACCAACAGCCCAACAGCCAATCAGAATCCCAGCCCTATCCACCAATCACAGCCCGAGAACCAACAGTCAATCAAAATCCCAGCCCTACCCACCAATCACAGCCCGAGAACCAACAGCCAATCAGAATCCCAGCCCTAACCACCAATCACAGCCCGAGAACCAACAGCCAATCAGAATCCCAGCCCTAACCACCAATCGGAGCCCGAGAACCAACAGCCAATCACAATCCCAGGCCTAACCACCAATCGGAGCCCGAGAACCAACAGCCAATCAGAATCCCAGGCCTAACCACCAATCACAGCCCGAGAACCAACAGCCAATCAGAATCCCAGCCCTACCCACCAATCGGAGCCCGAGAACCAACAGCCAATCAGAATCCCAGCCCTACCCACCAATCGGAGCCCGAGAACCAACAGCCAGTCAGAATCCCAGCTCTACCCACCAATCGGAGCCCGAGAACCAACAGCCAGTCAGAATCCCAGCCCTACCCACCAATCGGAGCCCGAGAACCAACAGCCAGTCAGAATCCCAGCCCTACCCACCAATCGGAGCCCGAGAACCAACAGCCAATCAGAATCCCAGCCCTACCCACCAATCAGAGCCCGAGAACCAACAGCCAATCAGAATCCCAGCCCTACCCACCAATCAGAGCCCGAGAACCAACATCCAATCAGAATCCCAGCCCTACCCACCAATCAGAGCCCGAGAACCAACATCCAATCAGAATCCCAGGCCTACCCACCAATCAGAGCTCGAGAACCAACAGCCAATCAGAATCCCAGCCCTTCCCACCAATCCAATCAGAATCCCAGCCCTACCCACCAATCAGAGCCCGAGAACCAACAGCCAGTCAGAATCCCAGCCCTACCCACCAATCAGAGCCCGAGAACCAACAGCCAGTCAGAATCCCACCCCTACCCACCAATCAGAGCTCGAGAACCAACAGCCAGTCAGAATCCCAGCCCTACCCACCAATCAGAGCCCGAGAACCAACAGCCAGTCAGAATCCCAGCCCTACCCATCAATCAGAGCCCGAGAACCAACAGCCAGTCAGAATCCCAGCCCTACCCACCAATCAGAGCCCGAGAACCAACAGCCAGTCAGAATCCCAGCCCTACCCACCAATCAGAGCCCGAGAACCAACAGCCAATCAGAATCCCAGCCCTACCCACCAATCACAGCCCGAGAACCAACAGCCAATTAGAGTCCCAGCCCTACCCACCAATCACAGCCCGAGAACCAACAGCCAATCAGAATCCCAGCCCTACCCGCCCTAACAACCAATCACAGCCCGAGAACCAACAGCCAATAAGAATCCCATCCCTAACCACCAATCACAGCCCGAGAACCAACAGCCAATCAGAATCCCAGCCCTACCCACCAATCGGAGCCCGAGAACCAACAGCCAATCAGAATCCCAGCCCTAACCACCAATCACAGCCCGAGAACCAACAGCTGGTCAGAATCCCAGCCCTACCCACCAATCGGAGCCCGAGAACCAACAGCCAGTCAGAATCCCAGCCCTACCCACCAATCGGAGCCCGAGAACCAACAGCCAGTCAGAATCCCAGCCCTACCCACCAATCGGAGCCCGAGAACCAACAGCCAGTCAGAATCCCAGCCCTACCCACCAATCGGAGCCCGAGAACCAACAGCCAGTCAGAATCCCAGCCCTACCCACCAATCGGAGCCCGAGAACCAACAGCCAGTCAGAATCCCAGCCCTACCCACCAATCGGAGCCCGAGAAGCAACAGCCAGTCAGAATCCCAGCCCTACCCACCAATCGGAGCCCGAGAAGCAACAGCCAGTCAGACTCCCAGCCCTACCCACCAATCAGAGCCCGAGAAGCAACAGCCAGTCAGACTCCCAGCCGTACCCACCAATCAGAGCCCGAGAAGCAACAGCCAGTCAGAATCCCAGCCCTAACCACCAATCACAGCCCGAGAACCAACAGCCAATCAGAATCCCAGGCCTAACCACCAATCACAGCCCGAGAACCAACAGCCAATCAGAATCCCAGCCCTACCCACCAATCGGAGCCCGAGAACCAACAGCCAATCAGAATCCCAGCCCTACCCACCAATCGGAGCCCGAGAACCAACAGCCAGTCAGAATCCCAGCTCTACCCACCAATCGGAGCCCGAGAACCAACAGCCAGTCAGAATCCCAGCCCTACCCACCAATCGGAGCCCGAGAACCAACAGCCAGTCAGAATCCCAGCCCTACCCACCAATCGGAGCCCGAGAACCAACAGCCAATCAGAATCCCAGCCCTACCCACCAATCAGAGCCCGAGAACCAACAGCCAATCAGAATCCCAGCCCTACCCACCAATCAGAGCCCGAGAACCAACATCCAATCAGAATCCCAGCCCTACCCACCAATCAGAGCCCGAGAACCAACATCCAATCAGAATCCCAGGCCTACCCACCAATCAGAGCTCGAGAACCAACAGCCAATCAGAATCCCAGCCCTTCCCTCCAATCCAATCAGAATCCCAGCCCTACCCACCAATCAGAGCCCGAGAACCAACAGCCAGTCAGAATCCCAGCCCTACCCACCAATCAGAGCCCGAGAACCAACAGCCAGTCAGAATCCCAGCCCTACCCACCAATCAGAGCTCGAGAACCAACAGCCAGTCAGAATCCCAGCCCTACCCACCAATCAGAGCCCGAGAACCAACAGCCAGTCAGAATCCCAGCCCTACCCATCAATCAGAGCCAGAGAACCAACAGCCAGTCAGAATCCCAGCCCTACCCACCAATCAGAGCCCGAGAACCAACAGCCAGTCAGAATCCCAGCCCTACCCACCAATCAGAGCCCGAGAACCAACAGCCAATCAGAATCCCAGCCCTACCCACCAATCACAGCCCGAGAACCAACAGCCAATTAGAGTCCCAGCCCTACCCACCAATCACAGCCCGAGAACTAACAGCCAATCAGAATCCCAGCCCTACCCGCCCTAACCACCAATCACAGCCCGAGAACCAACAGCCAATAAGAATCCCATCCCTAACCACCAATCACAGCCCGAGAACCAACAGCCAATCAGAATCCCAGCCCTACCCACCAATCGGAGCCCGAGAACCAACAGCCAATCAGAATCCCAGCCCTAACCACCAATCACAGCCCGAGAACCAACAGCCAGTCAGAATCCCAGCCCTACCCACCAATCGGAGCCCGAGAACCAACAGCCAGTCAGAATCCCAGCCCTACCCACCAATCGGAGCCCGAGAACCAACAGCCAGTCAGAATCCCAGCCCTACCCACCAATCGTAGCCCGAGAACCAACAGCCAGTCAGAATCCCAGCCCTACCCACCAATCGTAGCCCGAGAACCAACAGCCAGTCAGAATCCCAGCCCTACCCACCAATCGTAGCCCGAGAACCAACAGCCAGTCAGAATCCCAGCCCTACCCACCAATCGGAGCCCGAGAAGCAACAGCCAGTCAGAATCCCAGCCCTACCCACCAATCGGAGCCCGAGAAGCAACAGCCAGTCAGACTCCCAGCCCTACCCACCAATCAGAGCCCGAGAAGCAACAGCCAGTCAGACTCCCAGCCGTACCCACCAATCAGAGCCCGAGAAGCAACAGCCAGTCAGAATCCCAGCCCTAACCACCAATCACAGCCCGAGAAGCAACAGCCAGTCAGAATCCCAGCCCTACCCACCAATCGGAGCCCGAGAAGCAACAGCCAGTCAGAATCCCAGCCCTACCCACCAATCGGAGCCCGAGAACCAACAGCCAGTCAGAATCCCAGCCCTACCCACCAATCGGAGCCCGAGAACCAACAGCCAGTCAGAATCCCAGCCCTACCCACCAATCGGAGCCCGAGAACCAACAGCCAGTCAGAATCCCAGCCCTACCCACCAATCGGAGCCCGAGAACCAACAGCCAGTCAGAATCCCAGCCCTACCCACCAATCGGAGCCCGAGAACCAACAGCCAGTCAGAATCCCAGCCCTACCCACCAATCGGAGCCCGAGAACCAACAGCCAGTCAGAATCCCAGCCCTACCCACCAATCGGAGCCCGAGAACCAACAGCCAGTCAGAATCCCAGCCCTACCCACCAATCAGAGACCGAGAAGCAACAGCCAGTCAGACTCCCAGCCCTACCCACCAATCGGAGCCCGAGAAGCAACAGCCAATCAGACTCCCAGCCCTACCCACCAATCGGAGCCCGAGATCCAACAGCCAGTCAGAATCCCAGCCCTACCCACCAATCGGAGCCCGAGAACCAACAGCCAGTCAGAATCCCAGCCCTACCCACCAATCGGAGCCCGAGAACCAACAGCCAGTCAGAATGCCAGCCCTACCCACCAATCGGAGCCCGAGAACCAACAGCCAGTCAGAATGCCAGCCCTACCCCACCAATCGGAGCCCGAGAACCAACAGCCAGTCAGAATGCCAGCCCTACCCCACCAATCGGAGCCCGAGAACCAACAGCCAGTCAGAATGCCAGCCCTAACCCACCAATCGGAGCCCGAGAACCAACAGCCAGTCAGAATGCCAGCCCTACCCACCAATCGGAGCCCGAGAAGCAACAGCCAGTCAGAATGCCAGCCCTACCCACCAATCGGAGCCCGAGAAGCAACAGCCAGTCAGAATGCCAGCCCTACCCACCAATCGGAGCCCGAGAACCAACAGTCAGTCAGAATCCAGCCCTACCCACCAATCAGAGCCCGAGAACCAACAGCCAGTCAGAATCCCAGCCCTACCCACCAATCAGAGCCCGAGAACCAACAGCCAGTCAGAATCCCCAGCCCTAACCACCAATCAGAGCCCGAGAACCAACAGCCAGTCAGAATCCCAGCCCTAACCACCAATCAGAGCCCGAGAACCAACAGCCAATCAGAATCCCAGCCCTACCCGCCCTAACCACCAATCACAGCCCGAGAACCAACAGCTAATCAGAATCCCAGCCCTAACCATCAATCAGAGCCCGAGAACCAACAGCCAGTCGGAATCCCCAGCCCTACCCACCAATCAGAGCCCGAGAACCAACAGCCAGTCAGACTCCCAGACCTACCCACCAATCGGAGCCCGAGAAGCAACAGCCAGTCAGACTCCCAGCCCTACCCACCAATCGGAGCCCGAGAAGCAACAGCCAGTCAGAATCCCAGCCCTAACCACCAATCGGAGCCCGAGAACCAACAGCCAGTCAGAATCCCAGCCCTACCCACCAATCGGAGCCCGAGAACCAACAGCCAGTCAGAATCCCAGCCCTACCCACCAATCGAAACCCGAGAACCAACAGCCAGTCAGAATCCCAGCCCTACCCACCAATCGGAGCACGACAACCAACAGCCAGTCAGAATCCCAGCCCTACCCACCAATCGGAGCCCGAGAACCAACAGCCAGTCAGAATCCCAGCCCTAACCCACCAATCGGAGCCCGAGAACCAACAGCCAGTCAGAATCCCAGCCCTACCCACCAATCGGAGCCCGAGAACCAACAGCCAGTCAGAATCCCAGCCCTACCCACCAATCAGAGACCGAGAAGCAACAGCCAGTCAGACTTCCAGCCCTACCCACCAATCACAGCCCGAGAACCAACAGCCAATCAGAATCCCAGCCCTACCCAACAATCACAGCCCGAGAACCAACAGCCAGTCAGAATCCAAGCCCTACCCACCAATCAGAGCCCGAGAACCAACAGCCAGTCAGAATCCCAGCCCTACCCACCAATCAGAGACCGAGAAGCAACAGCCAGTCAGACTCCCAGCCCTACCCACCAATCACAGCCCGAGAACCAACAGCCAATCAGAATCCCAGCCCTACCCAACAATCACAGCCCGAGAACCAACAGCCAGTCAGAATCCCAGCCCTACCCACCAATCAGAGCCCGAGAACCAACAGCCAGTCAGAATCCCAGCCCTACCCACCAATCAGAGCCCGAGAACCAACAGCCAGTCAGAATCCCAGCCCTACCCACCAATCAGAGCCCGAGAACCAACAGCCAGTCAGAATCCCAGCCCTACCCACCAATCAGAGCCCGAGAACCAACAGCCAGTCAGAATCCCAGCCCTACCCACCAATCAGAGCCCGAGAACCAACAGCCAGTCAGAATCCCAGCCCTACCCCACCAATCAGAGCCCGAGAACCAACAGCCAATCAGAATCCCAGCCCTACCCACCAATCAGAGCCCGAGAACCAACAGCCAATCAGAATCCAGCCCTACCCGCCAATCAGAGCCCGAGAACCAACAGCCAATCAGAATCCCAGCCCCTATCCACCAATCACAGCCCGAGAACCAACAGCCAATCAGAATCCCAGCCCTACCCGCCATAACCACCAATCACAGCCCGAGAACCAACAGCCAATCAGAATCCCAGCCCTACCCACCAATCACAGCCCGAGAACCAACTGCCAATCAGAATCCCCAGCCCTAACCACCAATCACAGCCCGAGAACCAACAGCCAATCAGAATCCCAGCCCTAACAACCAATCGGAGCCCGAGAACCAACAGCCAATCACAATCCCAGGCCTAACCACCAATAGGAGCCCCGAGAACCAACAGCCAATCAGAATCCCAGGCCTAACCACCAATCACAGCCCGAGAACCAACAGCGAATCAGAATCCCAGCAGTACCCACCAATCGGAGCCCCGAGAACCAACAGCCAGTCAGAATCCCAGCCCTAACCACCAATCGGAGCCCGAGAACCAACAGCCAGTCAGAATCCCAGCCCTAACCACCAATCGGAGCCCGAGAACCAACAGCCAGTCAGAATCCCAGCCCTAACCACCAATCGGAGCCCGAGAACCAACAGCCAATCAGAATCCCAGCCCTACCCACCAATCGGAGCCCGAGAACCAACAGCCAATCAGAATCCCAGCCCTACCCACCAATCGGAGCCCGAGAACCAACAGCCAATCAGAATCCCAGCCCTACCCCACCAATCGGAGGCCCGAGAACCAACAGCCAATCAGAATCCCAGCCCTACCCACCAATCGGAGCCCGAGAAGCCAATCAGAATCCCAGCCCTACCCACCAATCGGAGCCCGAGAACCAACAGCCAATCAGAATCCCAGCCCTACCCACCAATCGGAGCCCGAGAACCAACAGCCAATCAGATTCCCAGCCCTACCCACCAATCGGAGCCCGAGAACCAACAGCCAATCAGATTCCCAGCCCTACCCACCAATCGGAGCCCGAGAACCAACAGCCAATCAGAATCCCAGCCCAACCCACCAATCGGAGCCCGAGAACCAACAGCCAATCAGAATCCCAGCCCTACCCACCAATCGGAGCCCGAGAACCAACAGCCAATCAGATTCCCAGCCCTACCCACCAATCGGAGCCCGAGAACCAACAGCCAATCAGATTCCCAGCCCTACCCACCAATCGGAGCCCGAGAACCAACAGCCAATCAGAATCCCAGCCCTACCCACCAATCGGAGCCCGAGAACCAACAGCCAATCAGAATCCCAGCCCTACCCACCAATCGGAGCCCGAGAACCAACAGCCAATCAGAATCCCAGCCCTACCCACCAATCGGAGCCCGAGAACCAACAGCCAATCAGAATCCCAGCCCCTACCCACCAATCGGAGCCCGAGAACCAACAGCCAATCAGAATCCCAGCCCTACCCACCAATCAGAGCCCGAGAACCAACAGCCAATCAGAATCCCAGCCCTACCCACCAATCAGAGCCCGAAACCAACATCCAATCAGAGTCCCAGCCCTACCCACCAATCAGAGCCTCGAGAACCAACATCCAATCAGAATCCCAGCCCTACCCACCAATCAGAGCTCGAGAACCAACAGCCAATCAGAATCCCAGCCCTTCCCACCAATCCAATCAGAATCCCAGCCCTACCCACCAATCGGAGCCTGAGAACCAACAGCCAGTCCCCACCAATCGGAGCCCGAGAACCAACAGCCAGTCAGAATCCCAGCCCTACCCACCAATCGGAGCCCGAGAACCAACAGCCAGTCAGAATCCCAGCCCTACCCACCAATCGGAGCCCGAGAACCAACAGCCAGTCAGAATCCCAGCCCTACCCACCAATCGGAGCCCGAGAACCAACAGCCAGTCAGAATCCCAGCCCTACCCATCAATCGGAGCCGGAGAACCAACAGCCAGTCAGAATCCCAGCCCTACCCACCAATCGGAGCTCGAGAAGCAACAGCCAGTCAGAATCCCAGCCCTAACCACCAATCAGAGCCCGAGAACCAACAGCCAATCAGAATCCCAGCCCTACCCACCAATCAGAGCCCGAGAACCAACAGCCAATCAGAATCCCAGCCCTACCCACCAATCACAGCCCCAGAACCAACAGCCAATCAGAATCCCAGCCCTAACCACCAATCAGAGCCCGAGATCCAACAGCCAGTCAGAATCACAGCGCTTCCCACCAATCAGAGCCCGAGAACCAACAGCCAGTCAGAATCACAGCCCTAACCACCAATCACACCTGAGAACCAACAGCCAGTCAGAATCCCAGCCCTACCCACCAATCGGAGCCCGGGAACCAACAGCCAGTCAGAATCCCAGCCCTAACCACCAATCGGAGCCCGAGAACCAACAGCCAGTCAGAATCCCAGCCCTACCCATCAATCAGAGCCCGAGAACCAACAGCCAGTCGGAATCCCAGCCCTACCCACCAATCAGAGCCGAGAACCAACAGCCAGTCAGACTCCCAGACCTACCCACCAATCGGAGCCCGAGAAGCAACAGCCAGTCAGACTCCCAGCCCTACCCACCAATCGGAGCCCGAGAACCAACAGCCAGTCAGAATCCCAGCCCTAACCACCAATCGGAGCCCGAGAACCAACAGCCAGTCAGAATCCCAGCCCTACCCACCAATCGGAGCCCGAGAACCAACAGCCACTCAGAATCCCAGCCCTACCCACCAATCAGAGACCGAGAAGCAACAGCCAGTCAGACTCCCAGCCCTACCCACCAATCAGAGCCCGAGAACCAACAGCCAATCAGAATCCAGCCCTACCCACCAATCACAGCCCGAGAACGAACAGCCAGTCAGAATCCAAGCCCTACCCACCAATCAGAGCCCGAGAACCAACAGCCAGTCAGAATCCCAGCCCTACCCACCAATCAGAGACCGAGAAGCAACAGCCAGTCAGACTCCCAGCCCTACCCACCAATCACAGCCCGAGAACCAACAGCCAATCAGAATCCCAGCCCTACCCAACAATCACAGCCCGAGAACCAACAGCCAGTCAGAATCCCAGCCCTACCCACCAATCAGAGCCCGAGAACCAACAGCCAGTCAGAATCCCAGCCCTACCCACCAATCAGAGCCCGAGAACCAACAGCCAGTCAGAATCCCAGCCCTACCCACCAATCAGAGCCCGAGAACCAACAGCCAGTCAGAATCCCAGCCCTACCCACCAATCAGAGCCCGAGAACCAACAGCCAGTCAGAATCCCAGCCCTACCCACCAATCAGAGCCCGAGAACCAACAGCCAGTCAGAATCCCAGCCCTACCCACCAATCAGAGCCCGAGAACCAACAGCCAATCAGAATCCCAGCCCTACCCACCAATCAGAGCCCGAGAACCAACAGCCAATCAGAATCCCAGCCCTACCCGCCAATCAGAGCCCGAGAACCAACAGCCAATCAGAATCCCAGCCCTATCCACCAATCACAGCCCGAGAACCAACAGCCAATCAGAATCCCAGCCCTACCCGCCATAACCACCAATCACAGCCCGAGAACCAACAGCCAATCAGAATCCCAGCCCTACCCACCAATCACAGCCCGAGAACCAACAGCCAATCAGAATCCCAGCCCTAACCACCAATCACAGCCCGAGAACCAACAGCCAATCAGAATCCCAGCCCTAACAACCAATCGGAGCCCGAGAACCAACAGCCAATCACAATCCCAGGCCTAACCACCAATCGGAGCCCGAGAACCAACAGCGAATCAGAATCCCAGGCCTAACCACCAATCACAGCCCGAGAACCAACAGCGAATCAGAATCCCAGCAGTACCCACCAATCGGAGCCCGAGAACCAACAGCCAGTCAGAATCCCAGCCCTAACCACCAATCGGAGCCCGAGAACCAACAGCCAGTCAGAATCCCAGCCCTAACCACCAATCGGAGCCCGAGAACCAACAGCCAGTCAGAATCCCAGCCCTAACCACCAATCGGAGCCCGAGAACCAACAGCCAATCAGAATCCCAGCCCTACCCACCAATCGGAGCCCGAGAACCAACAGCCAATCAGAATCCCAGCCCTACCCACCAATCGGAGCCCGAGAACCAACAGCCAATCAGAATCCCAGCCCTACCCACCAATCGGAGCCCGAGAACCAACAGCCAATCAGAATCCCAGCCCTACCCACCAATCGGAGCCCGAGAGCCAATCAGAATCCCAGCCCTACCCACCAATCGGAGCCGAGAACCAACAGCCAATCAGAATCCCAGCCCTACCCACCAATCGGAGCCCGAGAACCAACAGCCAATCAGATTCCCAGCCCTACCCACCAATCGGAGCCCGAGAACCAACAGCCAATCAGATTCCCAGCCCTACCCACCAATCGGAGCCCGAGAACCAACATCCAATCAGAATCCCAGCCCAACCCACCAATCGGAGCCCGAGAACCAACAGCCAATCAGAATCCCAGCCCTACCCACCAATCGGAGCCCGAGAAGCAACAGCCAGTCAGACTCCCAGCCCTACCCACCAATCGGAGCCCGAGAACCAACAGCCACTCAGAATCCCAGCCCTACCCACCAATCAGAGACCGAGAAGCAACAGCCAGTCAGACTCCCAGCCCTACCCACCAATCAGAGCCCGAGAACCAACAGCCAATCAGAATCCCAGCCCTATCCACCAATCACAGCCCGAGAACCAACAGCCAGTCAGAATCCCAGCCCTACCCACCAATCGGAGCCCGAGAACCAACAGCCAATCAGAATCCCAGCCCTACCCACCAATCGGAGCCCGAGAACCAACAGCCAATCAGAATCCCAGCCCTTCCCACCAATCGGAGCCCGAGAACCAACAGCCAGTCAGAATCCCAGCCCTACCCACCAATCAGAGCCGGAGAACCAACAGCCAGTCAGAATCCCAGCCCTACCCACCAATCAGAGCCCGAGAACCAACAGCCAGTCAGAATCCCAGCCCTACCCACCAATCAGAGCCGAGAACCAACAGCCAGTCAGAATCCCAGCCCTACCCACCAATCAGAGCCCGAGAACCAACAGCCAGTCAGAATCCCAGCCCTACCCACCAATCAGAGCCCGAGAACCAACAGCCAATCAGAATCCCAGCCCTACCCACCAATCAGAGCCCGAGAACCAACAGCCAATCAGAATCCCAGCCCTACCCGCCAATCAGAGCCCGAGAACCACCAGCCCAACAGCCAATCAGAATCCCAGCCCTATCCACCAATCACAGCCCGAGAACCAACAGCCAATCAGAATCCCAGCCCTACCCGCCATAACCACCAATCACAGCCCGAGAACCAACAGCCAATCAGAATCCCAGCCCTACCCACCAATCACAGCCCAAGAACCAACAGCCAATCAGAATCCCAGCCCTAACCACCAATCACAGCCCGAGAACCAACAGCCAATCAGAATCCCAGGCCTAACCACCAATCGGAGCCCGAGAACCAACAGCCAATCAGAATCACAGGCCTAACCACCAATCGGAGCCCGAGAACCAACAGCC
>NW_027149889.1:300000-382000 GCF_031143425.1 Pleurodeles waltl
TTTGATTGGAGTGCAGCAGATTGCAGTGGGGTAGATTGTTTTGAATTGGAGTAGGGGAGATTGTTTTGAAGTGGAGTGGGGCAGATTGTTTTGGATCGAAGTGGGACAGATTGTTTTGGAGTGGTGCAGATTGTTTTTTATTATAGTGGGGCACATTGGAGTGAGACAGATTTGCTTGGGGTGGGTGGAGAGGATTGGAGTAGGATGAGTTAGAGTGGATTGGATTCGGGTGAGTGATTTGGACTGGAGTGAGGTGGATTAGTGTGGGTGAAGTGGTCTGGATGGGGTGGATTGTAGTGGGGAAGATTGGAGTGGGGTGGATTGAAGTGTACCGCAGGATTATGTGTTAAAGATTAATTTCAGAATTTACACATAATAAAGAAACACTGTTGATTTGCAATATTTTAAACAAGCTAATCGTCATCTTTTGAGAAGAGTGCCCACGAACAAAAGCAAAAGAAAACATGCGTGGAACGTGGGAAAAGACGATTTGGCAAAATAAAAGAAAGTTCGATTTAAATTTAAAACTTAACAGTTTTGTTTGTCCTGCTGGGCATGTTTTTGCCAGTCACAAGCCTTCTGTTTGCAGGGCACTAGAAGGTAAAAGGAAAAAATAGTACCTTGATCAGGTGGGGAGCAGCGGTCAGGCACTGATTAAGCTGAATCAATCAACGCTTGGTCGCTGCTCTACAGAGAGGAACGGAAATGATGCAAGACATGCCTTGATGAATTAGGAAACTGTAAAGAAGAGTGCCACATAAATAAAAAAATGGTGAGAGACATGCGGGCTCCAAGCCCTTTACTGAATACTACAGAGTCTATCAAGCGAGACCCTAAAAAGGCCAGTTAGTTAAAATAAACAAACATTGTTACTTCTAAATATCAATATTCCAAGGACGCCTAGATGGTCGTCAAGCAAAAAGTTCCTAGTGCATGGAGGGGCTTATGGTAGTTCTGAAGAGAGGCAAAGGACTTGGTCAGAGGGTGGCCTTGTTGGTGTGGTAGGGAAGCAATACCTCAAACATTATTACTGGGGTAGGGGAGCTTGCAATTCGGAGTAATTAAAATTATCACAAAGCAATCAAGTAATTCCACATCAAAATAACAAGCGTGCGGGCTGACAACCATGCTCTCAGCATCAACGAGCGCAGAGTGAAGTGAATTTTACCATCCTCTGTGCATTTTTATTGCGGGGCTCATTTACATTTGACTTGGCGCGCAGAACGAGTGAGAACCAGGTCAATAGAAACAAAAATCATCTGTTTAAAAAGTTTAGTTTCACGTGGGCCTGTTGTCCTTACTTCTTTCAGAATAGCTTTTGAACCTCTGTCCTGTGTGTGTCTGTGACTGTCACGTGAAAAGGCAGTCAGGGCATCCAGGTGGACCCCATGTCACCTGGGGCACCGCCCACCAGTGCTGGAGTTTTAAACAGCACCCGGTTGCATTTTGGGACTTGTGCCTTTTCAATGTGAGCTCAAAGACGGGAGCCTGTGAAATTCTATTGGCTAAAAAATATTAACAGCGGAATGTGAATAGGCCACACAAGACATGACGTCACTGGAAAGCTAAACAGTATGTTGGGGAGACTGGGTGCGGCAATAGGGCTGATGTCATGAATACGTGCAACTCCTCAGTTATTTTTGAATGAACTGCTCATTCATTAGATCCCACCCAAAGAAATGAGCCCACCAGTATGAACACTTGTTTCATTAGAAAATGATGGAGTCACATTGCCTATGTAGAGCAGGTGCTTATACCTTGGTTGGAAGTCATTGCTCGGAGAGTGTTGTCTTTTAAGGTGATTGCACTAGGTCCGAGCAGGTGGGAGAAGACTTGTGCAGTGACTGAGTAAGAGAGATAACCTTCAATTACCACATCACCCTCCCGACATTGTAATCATGTCCATGAAATGGTTTATCAACTCGACTTTCCACACTAAGTGAGGAGACTCAGGGTTACGGTGCTCATGAAGTGCACAGACACACTGAGAGCAACAGGTAGCGTGGCCGAGCGGTCTAAGGCGCTGGATTAAGGCTCCAGTCTCTTTGGAGGCGTGGGTTCAAATCCCACCGCTGCCAGAGATGGATTTTTACAGATCTTAATGACGCATCTCCCTTCTGACCCTTCAATTTGCATAAACAGTGACTCTACCAATAGGTCCCTAATTTTAAAACTCTTTTACAGTCTCCTTCTAAGTAAACTCCTAAACCGTGGACTCCAAGAAATCGGCTGATTGGCGCTGCTGTTGTTTTGCTTCATTCTGCTTAGATCACCTTCAAATGGAAGGTTTAACAAATCATTTGTTCTCCCCACGCGGTCACCCGCTCTTCTCTCTGCAAAATAAAATCGAACCTCTGTTAAATAAAGATTTAAAGTAAATTATCTATCTTCCCAAATAAAGTTGGTAAATGTGTTCTTCACAGTTATTTTAAAAATCAGGTTTAAAATAAACAACAGAGGTAGTCAGCAGGATTCAAACCCGTGCAGGGAACCCCCAAAGGATTTCAAGCCCATCACCTTAACCACTCGGCCATAACTACCAGCTCTCATTGAGCTCTACCGAAACTTTATATCACAACAAAATTGTGCAAAATGGCCGTGCAGACCTATATATGACTCCATTTAGTAGGATCTCTAACTGTGTGCAAAGGGCACATTGCTATGTTTCTGTCTAAGCTTTGCTTTAGGTCTGAGGTCTTAAGAACCAAAGCAGGCTCCACGCACACTTGCCTGCACAAAAAAACAAGCATTTGCAATGCGAAAGGTCTCACATTTGTGAGAGTTAGAGCTATTGGCGTTGCAAATGACAATGTCTTTTACCTAGGTTTTGGTTTTCTTCGGGAAAATTTGATGTGTCCACGTTGTGTTTTGGGGCACTTCCTGTCGCGGGCGCTAGGCCTACCCACACAAGTGAGGTAAAAAATGTTATCGGGAGACTTGGGGAAACATAGAATAGCAAAACAAGAGTTACTGCCCCTTGTCTTTATCTAAATTTTTTCCTTCCAAATATAAGACAGTGTGTAAAAAAGACGTCTATTTGAGAAATGCCCTTTAATTCGCATGCTAGTGTGGGCACCCCAGAATTCAGAGATGTGCAAATAACCACTGCTCCTTCACTCCTTATCTTGTGCCCATTTTGGAAATAGAAAGGTTTTCTTGATACCTATTTTTCACTCTATATACTTCGGCAAATTAATTGCAGTATACCCGGTATAGAATGAAAACCCACTGCAAGGTGCAGCTCATTTATTTTCTCTGGATACCTAGGGTTCTTGATGAACCTACAAGCCCTATATATCCCCGCAACCAGAAGAGTCCAGCAGGCGTAATGGTATATTGCTTTCAAAAATCTGACATTGCAGAAAAAAGTTACAGAGTAAAACGTAGAGGAAAATGGCTGTTTTTTTCTTCTCAATTTCAATATTTTTTTTTTATTTCAGTTGTTATTTTCTGTAGGAAACACTTGTAAGATCTACACAAGTTACCCATTGCTGAATTCAGAATGTTGTCTTCTTTTCAAAAATGTTTAGGTTACTGGGACCCAGCATTGGTTTCACACCCATTTCTGTCACTGACTGGAAGGAGGCTAAAAGCACACAAAATCGTAAAAATGGGGTATGTCCCAGTAAAATGCCAAAATTGTGTTGAAAAATTGGGTTTTCTGATTCAAGTCTGCCTGTCCCTGAAAGCTGGGAAGCTGGTGATTTTAGCAGTGCAAACCCTTTGTTGATGCCAATTTCAGGGACAAAAACCACAAGCCTTCTTCTCCAGCCCTTTTTTCCATTTTTTTCTTTTTTAAAACAAAATTTTTACTGTATTTTGGCTAATTTCTTGGTCTCCTTCAGGGGAACCCACAAAGTCTGGGTACCTCTAGAATCCCTAGGATGTTGGAAAAAAAGGACGCAAATTTGGCGTGGATAGCTTATGTGGACAAAAATCTATGAGGGCCTAAGCGCGCCCTGCCCCAAATAGCCAAAAAAATGCCTGGCACCTGAGGGGGAAAAGGCTGGCAGCGAAGGGGTTAAAATGCACTATTTTATTCCAATTTCTTCACTTAGCTTCAGATGAACTATTTTTCCCTCCCACCAACTCCTTTCAAAGTGCACCAGCCACCACTGCCTTGGGTGGGACAGATTGTTTTCGATTGCAGTATGGCAGATTGTTTTGGATTGCAGTGTGGTAGTTTGTTTTTGATTGGAGTGCAGCAGATTGCAGTGGGGTAGATTGTTTTGAATTGGAGTAGGGGAGATTGTTTTGAAGTGGAGTGGGGCAGATTGTTTTGGATCGAAGTGGGACAGATTGTTTTGGAGTGGTGCAGATTGTTTTTTATTATAGTGGGGCACATTGGAGTGAGACAGATTTGCTTGGGGTGGGTGGAGAGGATTGGAGTAGGATGAGTTAGAGTGGATTGGATTCGGGTGAGTGATTTGGACTGGAGTGAGGTGGATTAGTGTGGGTGAAGTGGTCTGGATGGGGTGGATTGTAGTGGGGAAGATTGGAGTGGGGTGGATTGAAGTGTACCGCAGGATTATGTGTTAAAGATTAATTTCAGAATTTACACATAATAAAGAAACACTGTTGATTTGCAATATTTTAAACGAGCTAATCGTCATCTTTTGAGAAGAGTGCCCACGAACAAAAGCAAAAGAAAACATGCGTGGAACGTGGGAAAAGACGATTTGGCAAAATAAAAGAAAGTTCGATTTAAATTTAAAACTTAACAGTTTTGGTTGTCCTGCTGGGCATGTTTTTGCCAGTCACAAGCCTTCTGTTTGCAGGGCACTAGAAGGTAAAAGGAAAAAATAGTACCTTGATCAGGTGGGGAGCAGCGGTCAGGCACTGATTAAGCTGAATCAATCAACGCTTGGTCGCTGCTCTACAGAGAGGAACGGAAATGATGCAAGACATGCCTTGATGAATTAGGAAACTGTAAAGAAGAGTGCCACATAAATAAAAAAATGGTGAGAGACATGCGGGCTCCAAGCCCTTTACTGAATACTACAGAGTCTATCAAGCGAGACCCTAAAAAGGTCAGTTAGTTAAAATAAACAAACATTGTTACTTCTAAATATCAATATTCCAAGGACGCCTAGATGGTCGTCAAGCAAAAAGTTCCTAGTGCATGGAGGGGCTTATGGTAGTTCTGAAGAGAGGCAAAGGACTTGGTCAGAGGGTGGCCTTGTTGGTGTGGTAGGGAAGCAATACCTCAAACGTTATTACTGGGGTAGGGGAGCTTGCAATTCGGAGTAATTAAAATTATCACAAAGCAATCAAGTAATTCCACATCAAAATAACAAGCGTGCGGGCTGACAACCATGCTCTCAGCATCAACGAGCGCAGAGTGAAGTGAATTTTACCATCCTCTGTGCATTTTTATTGCGGGGCTCATTTACATTTGACTTGGCGCGCAGAACGAGTGAGAACCAGGTCAATAGAAACAAAAATCATCTATTTAAAAAGTTTAGTTTCACGTGGGCCTGTTGTGCTTACTTCTTTCAGAATAGCTTTTGAACCTCTGTCCTGTGTGTGTCTGTGACTGTCACGTGAAAAGGCAGTCAGGGCATCCAGGTGGACCCCATGTCACCTGGGGCACCGCCCACCAGTGCTGGAGTTTTAAACAGCACCCGGTTGCATTTTGGGACTTGTGCCTTTTCAATGTGAGCTCAAAGACGGGAGCCTGTGAAATTCTATTGGCTAAAAAATATTAACAGCGGAATGTGAATAGGCCACACAAGACATGACGTCACTGGAAAGCTAAACAGTATGTTGGGGAGACTGGGTGCGGCAATAGGGCTGATGTCATGAATACGTGCAACTCCTCAGTTATTTTTGAATGAACTGCTCATTCATTAGATCCCACCCTAAGAAATGAGCCCACCAGTATGAACACTTGTTTCATTAGAAAATGATGGAGTCACATTGCCTATGTAGAGCAGGTGCTTATACCTTGGTTGGAAGTCATTGCTCGGAGAGTGTTGTCTTTTAAGGTGATTGCACTAGGTCCGAGCAGGTGGGAGAAGACTTGTGCAGTGACTGAGTAAGAGAGATAACCTTCAATTACCACATCACCCTCCCGACATTGTAATCATGTCCATGAAATGGTTTATCAACTCGACTTTCCACACTAAGTGAGGAGACTCAGGGTTACGGTGCTCATGAAGTGCACAGACACACTGAGAGCAACAGGTAGCGTGGCCGAGCGGTCTAAGGCGCTGGATTAAGGCTCCAGTCTCTTTGGAGGCGTGGGTTCAAATCCCACCGCTGCCAGAGATGGATTTTTACAGATCTTAATGACGCATCTCCCTTCTGACCCTTCAATTTGCATAAACAGTGACTCTACCAATAGGTCCCTAATTTTAAAACTCTTTTACAGTCTCCTTCTAAGTAAACTCCTAAACCGTGGACTCCAAGAAATCGGCTGATTGGCGCTGCTGTTGTTTTGCTTCATTCTGCTTAGATCACCTTCAAATGGAAGGTTTAACAAATAATTTGTTCTCCCCACGCGGTCACCCGCTCTTCTCTCTGCAAAATAAAATCGAACCTCTGTTAAATAAAGATTTAAAGTAAATTATCTATCTTCCCAAATAAAGTTGGTAAATGTGTTCTTCACAGTTATTTTAAAAATCAGGTTTAAAATAAACAACAGAGGTAGTCAGCAGGATTCAAACCCGTGCAGGGAACCCCCAAAGGATTTCAAGCCCATCACCTTAACCACTCGGCCATAACTACCAGCTCTCATTGAGCTCTACCGAAACTTTATATCACAACAAAATTGTGCAAAATGGCCGTGCAGACCTATATATGACTCCATTTAGTAGGATCTCTAACTGTGTGCAAAGGGCACATTGCTATGTTTCTGTCTAAGCTTTGCTTTAGGTCTGAGGTCTTAAGAACCAAAGCAGGCTCCACGCACACTTGCCTGCACAAAAAAACAAGCATTTGCAATGCGAAAGGTCTCACATTTGTGAGAGTTAGAGCTATTGGCGTTGCAAATGACAATGTCTTTTACCTAGGTTTTGGTTTTCTTCGGGAAAATTTGATGTGTCCACGTTGTGTTTTGGGGCACTTCCTGTCGCGGGCGCTAGGCCTACCCACACAAGTGAGGTAAAAAATGTTATCGGGAGACTTGGGGAAACATAGAATAGCAAAACAAGAGTTACTGCCCCTTGTCTTTATCTACATTTTTTCCTTCCAAATATAAGACAGTGTGTAAAAAAGACGTCTATTTGAGAAATGCCCTTTAATTCGCATGCTAGTGTGGGCACCCCAGAATTCAGAGATGTGCAAATAACCACTGCTCCTTCACTCCTTATCTTGTGCCCATTTTGGAAATAGAAAGGTTTTCTTGATACCTATTTTTCACTCTATATACTTCGGCAAATTAATTGCAGTATACCCGGTATAGAATGAAAACCCACTGCAAGGTGCAGCTCATTTATTTTCTCTGGATACCTAGGGTTCTTGATGAACCTACAAGCCCTATATATCCCCGCAACCAGAAGAGTCCAGCAGGCGTAATGGTATATTGCTTTCAAAAATCTGACATTGCAGAAAAAAGTTACAGAGTAAAACGTAGAGGAAAATGGCTGTTTTTTTCTTCTCAATTTCAATATTTTTTTTTTATTTCAGTTGTTATTTTCTGTAGGAAACACTTGTAAGATCTACACAAGTTACCCATTGCTGAATTCAGAATGTTGTCTTCTTTTCAAAAATGTTTAGGTTACTGGGACCCAGCATTGGTTTCACACCCATTTCTGTCACTGACTGGAAGGAGGCTAAAAGCACACAAAATCGTAAAAATGGGGTATGTCCCAGTAAAATGCCAAAATTGTGTTGAAAAATTGGGTTTTCTGATTCAAGACTGCCTGTCCCTGAAAGCTGGGAAGCTGGTGATTTTAGCAGTGCAAACCCTTTGTTGATGCCAATTTCAGGGACAAAAACCACAAGCCTTCTTCTCCAGCCCTTTTTTCCATTTTTTTCTTTTTTAAAACAACATTTTTACTGTATTTTGGCTAATTTCTTGGTCTCCTTCAGGGGAACCCACAAAGTCTGGGTACCTCTAGAATCCCTAGGATGTTGGAAAAAAAGGACGCAAATTTGGCGTGGATAGCTTATGTGGACAAAAATCTATGAGGGCCTAAGCGCGCCCTGCCCCAAATAGCCAAAAAAATGCCTGCCACCTGAGGGGGAAAAGGCTGGCAGCGAAGGGGTTAAAATGCACTATTTTATTCCAATTTCTTCACTTAGCTTCAGATGAACTATTTTTCCCTCCCACCAACTCCTTTCAAAGTGCACCAGCCACCACTGCCTTGGGTGGGACAGATTGTTTTCGATTGCAGTATGGCAGATTGTTTTGGATTGCAGTGTGGTAGTTTGTTTTTGATTGGAGTGCAGCAGATTGCAGTGGGGTAGATTGTTTTGAATTGGAGTAGGGGAGATTGTTTTGAAGTGGAGTGGGGCAGATTGTTTTGGATCGAAGTGGGACAGATTGTTTTGGAGTGGTGCAGATTGTTTTTTATTATAGTGGGGCACATTGGAGTGAGACAGATTTGCTTGGGGTGGGTGGAGAGGATTGGAGTAGGATGAGTTAGAGTGGATTGGATTCGGGTGAGTGATTTGGACTGGAGTGAGGTGGATTAGTGTGGGTGAAGTGGTCTGGATGGGGTGGATTGTAGTGGGGAAGATTGGAGTGGGGTGGATTGAAGTGTACCGCAGGATTATGTGTTAAAGATTAATTTCAGAATTTACACATAATAAAGAAACACTGTTGATTTGCAATATTTTAAACGAGCTAATCGTCATCTTTTGAGAAGAGTGCCCACGAACAAAAGCAAAAGAAAACATGCGTGGAACGTGGGAAAAGACGATTTGGCAAAATAAAAGAAAGTTCGATTTAAATTTAAAACTTAACAGTTTTGGTTGTCCTGCTGGGCATGTTTTTGCCAGTCACAAGCCTTCTGTTTGCAGGGCACTAGAAGGTAAAAGGAAAAAATAGTACCTTGATCAGGTGGGGAGCAGCGGTCAGGCACTGATTAAGCTGAATCAATCAACGCTTGGTCGCTGCTCTACAGAGAGGAACGGAAATGATGCAAGACATGCCTTGATGAATTAGGAAACTGTAAAGAAGAGTGCCACATAAATAAAAAAATGGTGAGAGACATGCGGGCTCCAAGCCCTTTACTGAATACTACAGAGTCTATCAAGCGAGACCCTAAAAAGGTCAGTTAGTTAAAATAAACAAACATTGTTACTTCTAAATATCAATATTCCAAGGACGCCTAGATGGTCGTCAAGCAAAAAGTTCCTAGTGCATGGAGGGGCTTATGGTAGTTCTGAAGAGAGGCAAAGGACTTGGTCAGAGGGTGGCCTTGTTGGTGTGGTAGGGAAGCAATACCTCAAACGTTATTACTGGGGTAGGGGAGCTTGCAATTCGGAGTAATTAAAATTATCACAAAGCAATCAAGTAATTCCACATCAAAATAACAAGCGTGCGGGCTGACAACCATGCTCTCAGCATCAACGAGCGCAGAGTGAAGTGAATTTTACCATCCTCTGTGCATTTTTATTGCGGGGCTCATTTACATTTGACTTGGCGCGCAGAACGAGTGAGAACCAGGTCAATAGAAACAAAAATCATCTATTTAAAAAGTTTAGTTTCACGTGGGCCTGTTGTGCTTACTTCTTTCAGAATAGCTTTTGAACCTCTGTCCTGTGTGTGTCTGTGACTGTCACGTGAAAAGGCAGTCAGGGCATCCAGGTGGACCCCATGTCTCCTGGGGCACCGCCCACCAGTGCTGGAGTTTTAAACAGCACCCGGTTGCATTTTGGGACTTGTGCCTTTTCAATGTGAGCTCAAAGACGGGAGCCTGTGAAATTCTATTGGCTAAAAAATATTAACAGCGGAATGTGAATAGGCCACACAAGACATGACGTCACTGGAAAGCTAAACAGTATGTTGGGGAGACTGGGTGCGGCAATAGGGCTGATGTCATGAATACGTGCAACTCCTCAGTTATTTTTGAATGAACTGCTCATTCATTAGATCCCACCCTAAGAAATGAGCCCACCAGTATGAACACTTGTTTCATTAGAAAATGATGGAGTCACATTGCCTATGTAGAGCAGGTGCTTATACCTTGGTTGGAAGTCATTGCTCGGAGAGTGTTGTCTTTTAAGGTGATTGCACTAGGTCCGAGCAGGTGGGAGAAGACTTGTGCAGTGACTGAGTAAGAGAGATAACCTTCAATTACCACATCACCCTCCCGACATTGTAATCATGTCCATGAAATGGTTTATCAACTCGACTTTCCACACTAAGTGAGGAGACTCAGGGTTACGGTGCTCATGAAGTGCACAGACACACTGAGAGCAACAGGTAGCGTGGCCGAGCGGTCTAAGGCGCTGGATTAAGGCTCCAGTCTCTTTGGAGGCGTGGGTTCAAATCCCACCGCTGCCAGAGATGGATTTTTACAGATCTTAATGACGCATCTCCCTTCTGACCCTTCAATTTGCATAAACAGTGACTCTACCAATAGGTCCCTAATTTTAAAACTCTTTTACAGTCTCCTTCTAAGTAAACTCCTAAACCGTGGACTCCAAGAAATCGGCTGATTGGCGCTGCTGTTGTTTTGCTTCATTCTGCTTAGATCACCTTCAAATGGAAGGTTTAACAAATAATTTGTTCTCCCCACGCGGTCACCCGCTCTTCTCTCTGCAAAATAAAATCGAACCTCTGTTAAATAAAGATTTAAAGTAAATTATCTATCTTCCCAAATAAAGTTGGTAAATGTGTTCTTCACAGTTATTTTAAAAATCAGGTTTAAAATAAACAACAGAGGTAGTCAGCAGGATTCAAACCCGTGCAGGGAACCCCCAAAGGATTTCAAGCCCATCACCTTAACCACTCGGCCATAACTACCAGCACTCATTGAGCTATACCGAAACTTTATATCACAACAAAATTGTGCAAAATGGCCGTGCAGACCTATATATGACTCCGTTTAGTAGGATCTCTAACTGTGTGCAAAGGGCACATTGCTATGTTTCTGTCTAAGCTTTGCTTTAGGTCTGAGGTCTTAAGAACCAAAGCAGGCTCCACGCACACTTGCCTGCACAAAAAAACAAGCATTTGCAATGCGAAAGGTCTCACATTTGTGAGAGTTAGAGCTATTGGCGTTGCAAATGACAATGTCTTTTACCTAGGTTTTGGTTTTCTTTGGGAAAATTTGATGTGTCCACGTTGTGTTTTGGGACACTTCCTGTCGCGGGCGCTAGGCCTACCCACACAAGTGAGGTAAAAAATGTTATCGGGAGACTTGGGGAAACATAGAATAGCAAAACAAGAGTTACTGCCCCTTGTCTTTATCTACATTTTTTCCTTCCAAATATAAGACAGTGTGTAAAAAAGACGTCTATTTGAGAAATGCCCTTTAATTCGCATGCTAGTGTGGGCACCCCAGAATTCAGAGATGTGCAAATAACCACTGCTCCTTCACTCCTTATCTTGTGCCCATTTTGGAAATAGAAAGGTTTTCTTGATACCTATTTTTCACTCTATATACTTCGGCAAATTAATTGCAGTATACCCGGTATAGAATGAAAACCCACTGCAAGGTGCAGCTCATTTATTTTCTCTGGATACCTAGGGTTCTTGATGAACCTACAAGCCCTATATATCCCCGCAACCAGAAGAGTCCAGCAGGCGTAATGGTATATTGCTTTCAAAAATCTGACATTGCAGAAAAAAGTTACAGAGTAAAACGTAGAGGAAAATGGCTGTTTTTTTCTTCTCAATTTCAATATTTTTTTTTTTATTTCAGTTGTTATTTTCTGTAGGAAACACTTGTAAGATCTACACAAGTTACCCATTGCTGAATTCAGAATGTTGTCTTCTTTTCAAAAATGTTTAGGTTACTGGGACCCAGCATTGGTTTCACACCCATTTCTGTCACTGACTGGAAGGAGGCTAAAAGCACACAAAATCGTAAAAATGGGGTATGTCCCAGTAAAATGCCAAAATTGTGTTGAAAAATTGGGTTTTCTGATTCAAGTCTGCCTGTCCCTGAAAGCTGGGAAGCTGGTGATTTTAGCAGTGCAAACCCTTTGTTGATGCCAATTTCAGGGACAAAAACCACAAGCCTTCTTCTCCAGCCCTTTTTTCCATTTTTTTCTTTTTTAAAACAAAATTTTTACTGTATTTTGGCTAATTTCTTGGTCTCCTTCAGGGGAACCCACAAAGTCTGGGTACCTCTAGAATCCCTAGGATGTTGGAAAAAAAGGACGCAAATTTGGCGTGGATAGCTTATGTGGACAAAAATCTATGAGGGCCTAAGCGCGCCCTGCCCCAAATAGCCAAAAAAATGCCTGGCACCTGAGGGGGAAAAGGCTGGCAGCGAAGGGGTTAAAATGCACTATTTTATTCCAATTTCTTCACTTAGCTTCAGATGAACTATTTTTCCCTCCCACCAACTCCTTTCAAAGTGCACCAGCCACCACTGCCTTGGGTGGGACAGATTGTTTTCGATTGCAGTATGGCAGATTGTTTTGGATTGCAGTGTGGTAGTTTGTTTTTGATTGGAGTGCAGCAGATTGCAGTGGGGTAGATTGTTTTGAATTGGAGTAGGGGAGATTGTTTTGAAGTGGAGTCGGGCAGATTGTTTTGGATCGAAGTGGGACAGATTGTTTTGGAGTGGTGCAGATTGTTTTTTATTATAGTGGGGCACATTGGAGTGAGACAGATTTGCTTGGGGTGGGTGGAGAGGATTGGAGTAGGATGAGTTAGAGTGGATTGGATTCGGGTGAGTGATTTGGACTGGAGTGAGGTGGATTAGTGTGGGTGAAGTGGTCTGGATGGGGTGGATTGTAGTGGGGAAGATTGGAGTGGGGTGGATTGAAGTGTACCGCAGGATTATGTGTTAAAGATTAATTTCAGAATTTACACATAATAAAGAAACACTGTTGATTTGCAATATTTTAAACGAGCTAATCGTCATCTTTTGAGAAGAGTGCCCACGAACAAAAGCAAAAGAAAACATGCGTGGAACGTGGGAAAAGACGATTTGGCAAAATAAAAGAAAGTTCGATTTAAATTTAAAACTTAACAGTTTTGGTTGTCCTGCTGGGCATGTTTTTGCCAGTCACAAGCCTTCTGTTTGCAGGGCACTAGAAGGTAAAAGGAAAAAATAGTACCTTGATCAGGTGGGGAGCAGCGGTCAGGCACTGATTAAGCTGAATCAATCAACGCTTGGTCGCTGCTCTACAGAGAGGAACGGAAATGATGCAAGACATGCCTTGATGAATTAGGAAACTGTAAAGAAGAGTGCCACATAAATAAAAAAATGGTGAGAGACATGCGGGCTCCAAGCCCTTTACTGAATGCTACAGAGTCTATCAAGCGAGACCCTAAAAAGGTCAGTTAGTTAAAATAAACAAACATTGTTACTTCTAAATATCAATATTCCAAGGACGCCTAGATGGTCGTCAAGCAAAAAGTTCCTAGTGCATGGAGGGGCTTATGGTAGTTCTGAAGAGAGGCAAAGGACTTGGTCAGAGGGTGGCCTTGTTGGTGTGGTAGGGAAGCAATACCTCAAACGTTATTACTGGGGTAGGGGAGCTTGCAATTCGGAGTAATGAAAATTATCACAAAGCAATCAAGTAATTCCACATCAAAATAACAAGCGTGCGGGCTGACAACCATGCTCTCAGCATCAACGAGCGCAGAGTGAAGTGAATTTTACCATCCTCTGTGCATTTTTATTGCGGGGCTCATTTACATTTGACTTGGCGCGCAGAACGAGTGAGAACCAGGTCAATAGAAACAAAAATCATCTATTTAAAAAGTTTAGTTTCACGTGGGCCTGTTGTCCTTACTTCTTTCAGAATAGCTTTTGAACCTCTGTCCTGTGTGTGTCTGTGACTGTCACGTGAAAGGCAGTCAGAGCATCCAGGTGGGCCCCATGTCACCTGGGGCACCGCCCACCAGTGCTGGAGTTTTAAACAGCACCCGGTTGCATTTTGGGACTTGTGCCTTTTCAATGTGAGCTCAAAGACGGGAGCCTGTGAAATTCTATTGGCTAAAAAATATTAACAGCGGAATGTGAATAGGCCACACAAGACATGACGTCACTGGAAAGCTAAACAGTATGTTGGGGAGACTGGGTGCGGCAATAGGGCTGATGTCATGAATACGTGCAACTCCTCAGTTATTTTTGAATGAACTGCTCATTCATTAGATCCCACCCAAAGAAATGAGCCCACCAGTATGAACACTTGTTTCATTAGAAAATGATGGAGTCACATTGCCTATGTAGAGCAGGTGCTTATACCTTGGTTGGAAGTCATTGCGCGGAGAGTGTTGTCTTTTAAGGTGATTGCACTAGGTCCGAGCAGGTGGGAGAAGACTTGTGCAGTGACTGAGTAAGAGAGATAACCTTCAATTACCACATCACCCTCCCGACATTGTAATCATGTCCATGAAATGGTTTATCAACTCGACTTTCCACACTAAGTGAGGAGACTCAGGGTTGCGGTGCTCATGAAGTGCACAGACACACTGAGAGCAGCAGGTAGCGTGGCCGAGCGGTCTAAGGCGCTGGATTAAGGCTCCAGTCTCTTTGGAGGCGTGGGTTCAAATCCCACCGCTGCCAGAGATGGATTTTTACAGATCTTAATGACGCATCTCCCTTCTGACCCTTCAATTTGCATAAACAGTGACTCTACCAATAGGTCCCTAATTTTAAAACTCTTTTACAGACTCCTTCTAAGTAAACTCCTAAACCGTGGACTCCAAGAAATCGGCTGATTGCCGCTGCTGTTGTTTTGCTTCATTCTGCTTAGATCACCTTCAAATGGAAGGTTTAACAAATAATTTGTTCTCCCCACGCGGTCACCCGCTCTTCTCTCTGCAAAATAAAATCGAACCTCTGTTAAATAAAGATTTAAAGTAAATTATCTATCTTCCCAAATAAAGTTGGTAAATGTGTTCTTCACAGTTATTTTAAAAATCAGGTTTAAAATAAACAACAGAGGTAGTCAGCAGGATTCAAACCCGTGCAGGGAACCCCCAAAGGATTTCAAGCCCATCATCTTAACCACTCGGCCATAACTACCAGCTCTCATTGAGCTATACCGAAACTTTATATCACAACAAAATTGTGCAAAATGGCCGTGCAGACCTATATATGACTCCATTTAGTAGGATCTCTAACTGTGTGCAAAGGGCACATTGCTATGTTTCTGTCTAAGCTTTGCTTTAGGTCTGAGGTCTTAAGAACCAAAGCAGGCTCCATGCACACTTGCCTGCACAAAAAAACAAGCATTTGCAATGCGAAAGGTCTCACATTTGTGAGAGTTAGAGCTATTGGCGTTGCAAATGACAATGTCTTTTACCTAGGTTTTGGTTTTCTTTGGGAAAATTTGATGTGTCCACGTTGTGTTTTGGGGCACTTCCTGTCGCGGGCGCTAGGCCTACCCACACAAGTGAGGTAAAAAATTTTATCGGGAGACTTGGGGAAACATAGAATAGCAAAACAAGAGTTACTGCCCCTTGTCTTTATCTACATTTTTTCCTTCCAAATATAAGGCATTGTGTAAAAAAGACGTCTATTTGAGAAATGCCCTTTAATTCGCATGCTAGTGTGGGCACCCCAGAATTCAGAGATGTGCAAATAACCACTGCTCCTTCACTCCTTATCTTGTGCCCATTTTGGAAATAGAAAGGTTTTCTTGATACCTATTTTTCACTCTATATACTTCGGCAAATTAATTGCAGTATACCCGGTATAGAATGAAAACCCACTGCAAGGTGCAGCTCATTTATTTTCTCTGGATACCTAGGGTTCTTGATGAACCTACAAGCCCTATATATCCCCGCAACCAGAAGAGTCCAGCAGGCGTAATGGTATATTGCTTTCAAAAATCTGACATTGCAGAAAAAAGTTACAGAGTAAAACGTAGAGGAAAATGGCTGTTTTTTTCTTCTCAATTTCAATATTTTTTTTTTATTTCAGTTGTTATTTTCTGTAGGAAACACTTGTAAGATCTACACAAGTTACCCATTGCTGAATTCAGAATGTTGTCTTCTTTTCAAAAATGTTTAGGTTACTGGGACCCAGCATTGGTTTCACACCCATTTCTGTCACTGACTGGAAGGAGGCTAAAAGCACACAAAATCGTAAAAATGGGGTATGTCCCAGTAAAATGCCAAAATTGTGTTGAAAAATTGGGTTTTCTGATTCAAGTCTGCCTGTCCCTGAAAGCTGGGAAGCTGGTGATTTTAGCAGTGCAAACCCTTTGTTGATGCCAATTTCAGGGACAAAAACCACAAGCCTTCTTCTCCAGCCCTTTTTTCCATTTTTTTCTTTTTTAAAACAAAATTTTTACTGTATTTTGGCTAATTTCTTGGTCTCCTTCAGGGGAACCCACAAAGTCTGGGTACCTCTAGAATCCCTAGGATGTTGGAAAAAAAGGACGCAAATTTGGCGTGGATAGCTTATGTGGACAAAAATCTATGAGGGCCTAAGCGCGCCCTGCCCCAAATAGCCAAAAAAATGCCTGCCACCTGAGGGGGAAAAGGCTGGCAGCGAAGGGGTTAAAATGCACTATTTTATTCCAATTTCTTCACTTAGCTTCAGATGAACTATTTTTCCCTCCCACCAACTCCTTTCAAAGTGCACCAGCCACCACTGCCTTGGGTGGGACAGATTGTTTTCGATTGCAGTATGGCAGATTGTTTTGGATTGCAGTGTGGTAGTTTGTTTTTGATTGGAGTGCAGCAGATTGCAGTGGGGTAGATTGTTTTGAATTGGAGTAGGGGAGATTGTTTTGAAGTGGAGTGGGGCAGATTGTTTTGGATCGAAGTGGGACAGATTGTTTTGGAGTGGTGCAGATTGTTTTTTATTATAGTGGGGCACATTGGAGTGAGACAGATTTGCTTGGGGTGGGTGGAGAGGATTGGAGTAGGATGAGTTAGAGTGGATTGGATTCGGGTGAGTGATTTGGACTGCAGTGAGGTGGATTAGTGTGGGTGAAGTGGTCTGGATGGGGTGGATTGTAGTGGGGAAGATTGGAGTGGGGTGGATTGAAGTGTACCGCAGGATTATGTGTTAAAGATTAATTTCAGAATTTACACATAATAAAGAAACACTGTTGATTTGCAATATTTTAAACGAGCTAATCGTCATCTTTTGAGAAGAGTGCCCACGAACAAAAGCAAAAGAAAACATGCGTGGAACGTGGGAAAAGACGATTTGGCAAAATAAAAGAAAGTTCGATTTAAATTTAAAACTTAACAGTTTTGGTTGTCCTGCTGGGCATGTTTTTGCCAGTCACAAGCCTTCTGTTTGCAGGGCACTAGAAGGTAAAAGGAAAAAATAGTACCTTGATCAGGTGGGGAGCAGTGGTCAGGCACTGATTAAGCTGAATCAATCAACACTTGGTCGCTGCCCTACAGAGAGGAACGGAAATGATGCAAGACATGCCTTGATGAATTAGGAAACTGTAAAGAAGAGTGCCACATAAATAAAAAAATGGTGAGAGACATGCGGGCTCCAAGCACTTTACTGAATACTACAGAGTCTATCAAGCGAGACCCTAAAAAGGTCAGTTAGTTAAAATAAACAAACATTGTTACTTCTAAATATCAATATTCCAAGGACGCCTAGATGGTCGTCAAGCAAAAAGTTCCTAGTGCATGGAGGGGCTTATGGTAGTTCTGAAGAGAGGCAAAGGACTTGGTCAGAGGGTGGCCTTGTTGGTGTGGTAGGGAAGCAATACCTCAAACGTTATTACTGGGGTAGGGGAGCTTGCAATTCGGAGTAATGAAAATTATCACAAAGCAATCAAGTAATTCCACATCAAAATAACAAGCGTGCGGGCTGACAACCATGCTCTCAGCATCAACGAGCGCAGAGTGAAGTGAATTTTACCATCCTCTGTGCATTTTTATTGCGGGGCTCATTTACATTTGACTTGGCGCGCAGAACGAGTGAGAACCAGGTCAACAGAAACAAAAATCAACTATTTAAAAAGTTTAGTTTCACGTGGGCCTGTTGTGCTTACTTCTTTCAGAATAGCTTTTGAACCTCTGTCCTGTGTGTGTCTGTGACTGTCACGTGAAAAGGCAGTCAGGGCATCCAGGTGGACCCCATGTCACCTGGGGCACCGCCCACCAGTGCTGGAGTTTTAAACAGCACCCGGTTGCATTTTGGGACTTGTGCCTTTTCAATGTGAGCTCAAAGACGGGAGCCTGTGAAATTCTATTGGCTAAAAAATATTAACAGCGGAATGTGAATAGGCCACACAAGACATGACGTCACTGGAAAGCTAAACAGTATGTTGGGGAGACTGGGTGCGGCAATAGGGCTGATGTCATGAATACGTGCAACTCCTCAGTTATTTTTGAATGAACTGCTCATTCATTAGATCCCACCCAAAGAAATGAGCCCACCAGTATGAACACTTGTTTCATTAGAAAATGATGGAGTCACATTGCCTATGTAGAGCAGGTGCTTATACCTTGGTTGGAAGTCATTGCTCGGGAGAGTGTTGTCTTTTAAGGTGATTGCACTAGGTCCGAGCAGGTGGGAGAAGACTTGTGCAGTGACTGAGTAAGAGAGATAACCTTCAATTACCACATCACCCTCCCGACATTGTAATCATGTCCATGAAATGGTTTATCAACTCGACTTTCCACACTCAGTGAGGAGACTCAGGGTTACGGTGCTCATGAAGTGCACAGACACACTGAGAGCAACAGGTAGCGTGGCCGAGCGGTCTAAGGCGCTGGATTAAGGCTCCAGTCTCTTTGGAGGCGTGGGTTCAAATCCCACCGCTGCCAGAGATGGATTTTTACAGATCTTAATGACGCATCTCCCTTCTGACCCTTCTATTTGCATAAACAGTGACTCTACCAATAGGTCCCTAATTTTAAAACTCTTTTACAGTCTCCTTCTAAGTAAACTCCTAAACCGTGGACTCCAAGAAATCGGCTGATTGGCGCTGCTGTTGTTTTGCTTCATTCTGCTTAGATCACCTTCAAATGGAAGGTTTAACAAATCATTTGTTCTCCCCACGCGGTCACCCGCTCTTCTCTCTGCAAAATAAAATCGAACCTCTGTTAAATAAAGATTTAAAGTAAATTATCTATCTTCCCAAATAAAGTTGGTAAATGTGTTCTTCACAGTTATTTTAAAAATCAGGTTTAAAATAAACAACAGAGGTAGTCAGCAGGATTCAAACCCGTGCAGGGAACCCCCAAAGGATTTCAAGCCCATCACCTTAACCACTCGGCCATAACTACCAGCACTCATTGAGCTATACCGAAACTTTAGATCACAACAAAATTGTGCAAAATGGCCGTGCAGACCTATATATGACTCCGTTTAGTAGGATCTCTAACTGTGTGCAAAGGGCACATTGCTATGTTTCTGTCTAAGCTTTGCTTTAGGTCTGAGGTCTTAAGAACCAAAGCAGGCTCCACGCACACTTGCCTGCACAAAAAAACAAGCATTTGCAATGCGAAAGGTCTCACATTTGTGAGAGTTAGAGCTATTGGCGTTGCAAATGACAATGTCTTTTACCTAGGTTTTGGTTTTCTTTGGGAAAATTTGATGTGTCCACGTTGTGTTTTGGGGCACTTCCTGTCGCGGGCGCTAGGCCTACCCACACAAGTGAGGTAAAAAATGTTATCGGGAGACTTGGGGAAACATAGAATAGCAAAACAAGAGTTACTGCCCCTTGTCTTTATCTACATTTTTTCCTTCCAAATATAAGACAGTGTGTAAAAAAGACGTCTATTTGAGAAATGCCCTTTAATTCGCATGCTAGTGTGGGCACCCCAGAATTCAGAGATGTGCAAATAACCACTGCTCCTTCACTCCTTATCTTGTGCCCATTTTGGAAATAGAAAGGTTTTCTTGATACCTATTTTTCACTCTATATACTTCGGCAAATTAATTGCAGTATACCCGGTATAGAATGAAAACCCACTGCAAGGTGCAGCTCATTTATTTTCTCTGGATACCTAGGGTTCTTGATGAACCTACAAGCCCTATATATCCCCGCAACCAGAAGAGTCCAGCAGGCGTAATGGTATATTGCTTTCAAAAATCTGACATTGCAGAAAAAAGTTACAGAGTAAAACGTAGAGGAAAATGGCTGTTTTTTTCTTCTCAATTTCAATATTTTTTTTTTATTTCAGTTGTTATTTTCTGTAGGAAACACTTGTAAGATCTACACAAGTTACCCATTGCTGAATTCAGAATGTTGTCTTCTTTTCAAAAATGTTTAGGTTACTGGGACCCAGCATTGGTTTCACACCCATTTCTGTCACTGACTGGAAGGAGGCTAAAAGCACACAAAATCGTAAAAATGGGGTATGTCCCAGTAAAATGCCAAAATTGTGTTGAAAAATTGGGTTTTCTGATTCAAGTCTGCCTGTCCCTGAAAGCTGGGAAGCTGGTGATTTTAGCAGTGCAAACCCTTTGTTGATGCCAATTTCAGGGACAAAAACCACAAGCCTTCTTCTCCAGCCCTTTTTTCCATTTTTTTCTTTTTTAAAACAAAATTTTTACTGTATTTTGGCTAATTTCTTGGTCTCCTTCAGGGGAACCCACAAAGTCTGGGTACCTCTAGAATCCCTAGGATGTTGGAAAAAAAGGACGCAAATTTGGCGTGGATAGCTTATGTGGACAAAAATCTATGAGGGCCTAAGCGCGCCCTGCCCCAAATAGCCAAAAAAATGCCTGGCACCTGAGGGGGAAAAGGCTGGCAGCGAAGGGGTTAAAATGCACTATTTTATTCCAATTTCTTCACTTAGCTTCAGATGAACTATTTTTCCCTCCCACCAACTCCTTTCAAAGTGCACCAGCCACCACTGCCTTGGGTGGGACAGATTGTTTTCGATTGCAGTATGGCAGATTGTTTTGGATTGCAGTGTGGTAGTTTGTTTTTGATTGGAGTGCAGCAGATTGCAGTGGGGTAGATTGTTTTGAATTGGAGTAGGGGAGATTGTTTTGAAGTGGAGTGGGGCAGATTGTTTTGGATCGAAGTGGGACAGATTGTTTTGGAGTGGTGCAGATTGTTTTTTATTATAGTGGGGCACATTGGAGTGAGACAGATTTGCTTGGGGTGGGTGGAGAGGATTGGAGTAGGATGAGTTAGAGTGGATTGGATTCGGGTGAGTGATTTGGACTGGAGTGAGGTGGATTAGTGTGGGTGAAGTGGTCTGGATGGGGTGGATTGTAGTGGGGAAGATTGGAGTGGGGTGGATTGAAGTGTACCGCAGGATTATGTGTTAAAGATTAATTTCAGAATTTACACATAATAAAGAAACACTGTTGATTTGCAATATTTTAAACGAGCTAATCGTCATCTTTTGAGAAGAGTGCCCACGAACAAAAGCAAAAGAAAACATGCGTGGAACGTGGGAAAAGACGATTTGGCAAAATAAAAGAAAGTTCGATTTAAATTTAAAACTTAACAGTTTTGGTTGTCCTGCTGGGCATGTTTTTGCCAGTCACAAGCCTTCTGTTTGCAGGGCACTAGAAGGTAAAAGGAAAAAATAGTACCTTGATCAGGTGGGGAGCAGCGGTCAGGCACTGATTAAGCTGAATCAATCAACGCTTGGTCGCTGCTCTACAGAGAGGAACGGAAATGATGCAAGACATGCCTTGATGAATTAGGAAACTGTAAAGAAGAGTGCCACATAAATAAAAAAATGGTGAGAGACATGCGGGCTCCAAGCCCTTTACTGAATGCTACAGAGTCTATCAAGCGAGACCCTAAAAAGGTCAGTTAGTTAAAATAAACAAACATTGTTACTTCTAAATATCAATATTCCAAGGACGCCTAGATGGTCGTCAAGCAAAAAGTTCCTAGTGCATGGAGGGGCTTATGGTAGTTCTGAAGAGAGGCAAAGGACTTGGTCAGAGGGTGGCCTTGTTGGTGTGGTAGGGAAGCAATACCTCAAACGTTATTACTGGGGTAGGGGAGCTTGCAATTCGGAGTAATGAAAATTATCACAAAGCAATCAAGTAATTCCACATCAAAATAACAAGCGTGCGGGCTGACAACCATGCTCTCAGCATCAACGAGCGCAGAGTGAAGTGAATTTTACCATCCTCTGTGCATTTTTATTGCGGGGCTCATTTACATTTGACTTGGCGCGCAGAACGAGTGAGAACCAGGTCAATAGAAACAAAAATCATCTATTTAAAAAGTTTAGTTTCACGTGGGCCTGTTGTCCTTACTTCTTTCAGAATAGCTTTTGAACCTCTGTCCTGTGTGTGTCTGTGACTGTCACGTGAAAGGCAGTCAGAGCATCCAGGTGGGCCCCATGTCACCTGGGGCACCGCCCACCAGTGCTGGAGTTTTAAACAGCACCCGGTTGCATTTTGGGACTTGTGCCTTTTCAATGTGAGCTCAAAGACGGGAGCCTGTGAAATTCTATTGGCTAAAAAATATTAACAGCGGAATGTGAATAGGCCACACAAGACATGACGTCACTGGAAAGCTAAACAGTATGTTGGGGAGACTGGGTGCGGCAATAGGGCTGATGTCATGAATACGTGCAACTCCTCAGTTATTTTTGAATGAACTGCTCATTCATTAGATCCCACCCAAAGAAATGAGCCCACCAGTATGAACACTTGTTTCATTAGAAAATGATGGAGTCACATTGCCTATGTAGAGCAGGTGCTTATACCTTGGTTGGAAGTCATTGCTCGGAGAGTGTTGTCTTTTAAGGTGATTGCACTAGGTCCGAGCAGGTGGGAGAAGACTTGTGCAGTGACTGAGTAAGAGAGATAACCTTCAATTACCACATCACCCTCCCGACATTGTAATCATGTCCATGAAATGGTTTATCAACTCGACTTTCCACACTCAGTGAGGAGGCTCAGGGTTGCGGTGCTCATCAAGTGCACAGACACACTGAGAGCAGCAGGTAGCGTGGCCGAGCGGTCTAAGGCGCTGGATTAAGGCTCCAGTCTCTTTGGAGGCGTGGGTTCAAATCCCACCGCTGCCAGAGATGGATTTTTACAGATCTTAATGACGCATCTCCCTTCTGACCCTTCAATTTGCATAAACAGTGACTCTACCAATAGGTCCCTAATTTTAAAACTCTTTTACAGTCTCCTTCTAAGTAAACTCCTAAACCGTGGACTCCAAGAAATCGGCTGATTGGCGCTGCTGTTGTTTTGCTTCATTCTGCTTAGATCACCTTCAAATGGAAGGTTTAACAAATCATTTGTTCTCCCCACGCGGTCACCCGCTCTTCTCTCTGCAAAATAAAATCGAACCTCTGTTAAATAAAGATTTAAAGTAAATTATCTATCTTCCCAAATAAAGTTGGTAAATGTGTTCTTCACAGTTATTTTAAAAATCAGGTTTAAAATAAACAACAGAAGTAGTCAGCAGGATTCAAACCCGTGCAGGGAACCCCCAAAGGATTTCAAGCCCATCACCTTAACCACTCGGCCATAACTACCAGCTCTCATTGAGCTCTACCGAAACTTTATATCACAACAAAATTGTGCAAAATGGCCGTGCAGACCTATATATGACTCCATTTAGTAGGATCTCTAACTGTGTGCAAAGGGCACATTGCTATGTTTCTGTCTAAGCTTTGCTTTAGGTCTGAGGTCTTAAGAACCAAAGCAGGCTCCACGCACACTTGCCTGCACAAAAAAACAAGCATTTGCAATGCGAAAGGTCTCACATTTGTGAGAGTTAGAGCTATTGGCGTTGCAAATGACAATGTCTTTTACCTAGGTTTTGGTTTTCTTCGGGAAAATTTGATGTGTCCACGTTGTGTTTTGGGGCACTTCCTGTCGCGGGCGCTAGGCCTACCCACACAAGTGAGGTAAAAAATGTTATCGGGAGACTTGGGGAAACATAGAATAGCAAAACAAGAGTTACTGCCCCTTGTCTTTATCTACATTTTTTCCTTCCAAATATAAGACAGTGTGTAAAAAAGACGTCTATTTGAGAAATGCCCTTTAATTCGCATGCTAGTGTGGGCACCCCAGAATTCAGAGATGTGCAAATAACCACTGCTCCTTCACTCCTTATCTTGTGCCCATTTTGGAAATAGAAAGGTTTTCTTGATACCTATTTTTCACTCTATATACTTCGGCAAATTAATTGCAGTATACCCGGTATAGAATGAAAACCCACTGCAAGGTGCAGCTCATTTATTTTCTCTGGATACCTAGGGTTCTTGATGAACCTACAAGCCCTATATATCCCCGCAACCAGAAGAGTCCAGCAGGCGTAATGGTATATTGCTTTCAAAAATCTGACATTGCAGAAAAAAGTTACAGAGTAAAACGTAGAGGAAAATGGCTGTTTTTTTCTTCTCAATTTCAATATTTTTTTTTTATTTCAGTTGTTATTTTCTGTAGGAAACACTTGTAAGATCTACACAAGTTACCCATTGCTGAATTCAGAATGTTGTCTTCTTTTCAAAAATGTTTAGGTTACTGGGACCCAGCATTGGTTTCACACCCATTTCTGTCACTGACTGGAAGGAGGCTAAAAGCACACAAAATCGTAAAAATGGGGTATGTCCCAGTAAAATGCCAAAATTGTGTTGAAAAATTGGGTTTTCTGATTCAAGTCTGCCTGTCCCTGAAAGCTGGGAAGCTGGTGATTTTAGCAGTGCAAACCCTTTGTTGATGCCAATTTCAGGGACAAAAACCACAAGCCTTCTTCTCCAGCCCTTTTTTCCATTTTTTTCTTTTTTAAAACAAAATTTTTACTGTATTTTGGCTAATTTCTTGGTCTCCTTCAGGGGAACCCACAAAGTCTGGGTACCTCTAGAATCCCTAGGATGTTGGAAAAAAAGGACGCAAATTTGGCGTGGATAGCTTATGTGGACAAAAATCTATGAGGGCCTAAGCGCGCCCTGCCCCAAATAGCCAAAAAAATGCCTGGCACCTGAGGGGGAAAAGGCTGGCAGCGAAGGGGTTAAAATGCACTATTTTATTCCAATTTCTTCACTTAGCTTCAGATGAACTATTTTTCCCTCCCACCAACTCCTTTCAAAGTGCACCAGCCACCACTGCCTTGGGTGGGACAGATTGTTTTCGATTGCAGTATGGCAGATTGTTTTGGATTGCAGTGTGGTAGTTTGTTTTTGATTGGAGTGCAGCAGATTGCAGTGGGGTAGATTGTTTTGAATTGGAGTAGGGGAGATTGTTTTGAAGTGGAGTGGGGCAGATTGTTTTGGATCGAAGTGGGACAGATTGTTTTGGAGTGGTGCAGATTGTTTTTTATTATAGTGGGGCACATTGGAGTGAGACAGATTTGCTTGGGGTGGGTGGAGAGGATTGGAGTAGGATGAGTTAGAGTGGATTGGATTCGGGTGAGTGATTTGGACTGGAGTGAGGTGGATTAGTGTGGGTGAAGTGGTCTGGATGGGGTGGATTGTAGTGGGGAAGATTGGAGTGGGGTGGATTGAAGTGTACCGCAGGATTATGTGTTAAAGATTAATTTCAGAATTTACACATAATAAAGAAACACTGTTGATTTGCAATATTTTAAACGAGCTAATCGTCATCTTTTGAGAAGAGTGCCCACGAACAAAAGCAAAAGAAAACATGCGTGGAACGTGGGAAAAGACGATTTGGCAAAATAAAAGAAAGTTCGATTTAAATTTAAAACTTAACAGTTTTGGTTGTCCTGCTGGGCATGTTTTTGCCAGTCACAAGCCTTCTGTTTGCAGGGCACTAGAAGGTAAAAGGAAAAAATAGTACCTTGATCAGGTGGGGAGCAGCGGTCAGGCACTGATTAAGCTGAATCAATCAACGCTTGGTCGCTGCTCTACAGAGAGGAACGGAAATGATGCAAGACATGCCTTGATGAATTAGGAAACTGTAAAGAAGAGTGCCACATAAATAAAAAAATGGTGAGAGACATGCGGGCTCCAAGCCCTTTACTGAATGCTACAGAGTCTATCAAGCGAGACCCTAAAAAGGTCAGTTAGTTAAAATAAACAAACATTGTTACTTCTAAATATCAATATTCCAAGGACGCCTAGATGGTCGTCAAGCAAAAAGTTCCTAGTGCATGGAGGGGCTTATGGTAGTTCTGAAGAGAGGCAAAGGACTTGGTCAGAGGGTGGCCTTGTTGGTGTGGTAGGGAAGCAATACCTCAAACGTTATTACTGGGGTAGGGGAGCTTGCAATTCGGAGTAATGAAAATTATCACAAAGCAATCAAGTAATTCCACATCAAAATAACAAGCGTGCGGGCTGACAACCATGCTCTCAGCATCAACGAGCGCAGAGTGAAGTGAATTTTACCATCCTCTGTGCATTTTTATTGCGGGGCTCATTTACATTTGACTTGGCGCGCAGAACGAGTGAGAACCAGGTCAATAGAAACAAAAATCATCTATTTAAAAAGTTTAGTTTCACGTGGGCCTGTTGTCCTTACTTCTTTCAGAATAGCTTTTGAACCTCTGTCCTGTGTGTGTCTGTGACTGTCACGTGAAAGGCAGTCAGAGCATCCAGGTGGGCCCCATGTCACCTGGGGCACCGCCCACCAGTGCTGGAGTTTTAAACAGCACCCGGTTGCATTTTGGGACTTGTGCCTTTTCAATGTGAGCTCAAAGACGGGAGCCTGTGAAATTCTATTGGCTAAAAAATATTAACAGCGGAATGTGAATAGGCCACACAAGACATGACGTCACTGGAAAGCTAAACAGTATGTTGGGGAGACTGGGTGCGGCAATAGGGCTGATGTCATGAATACGTGCAACTCCTCAGTTATTTTTGAATGAACTGCTCATTCATTAGATCCCACCCAAAGAAATGAGCCCACCAGTATGAACACTTGTTTCATTAGAAAATGATGGAGTCACATTGCCTATGTAGAGCAGGTGCTTATACCTTGGTTGGAAGTCATTGCTCGGAGAGTGTTGTCTTTTAAGGTGATTGCACTAGGTCCGAGCAGGTGGGAGAAGACTTGTGCAGTGACTGAGTAAGAGAGATAACCTTCAATTACCACATCACCCTCCCGACATTGTAATCATGTCCATGAAATGGTTTATCAACTCGACTTTCCACACTCAGTGAGGAGGCTCAGGGTTGCGGTGCTCATCAAGTGCACAGACACACTGAGAGCAGCAGGTAGCGTGGCCGAGCGGTCTAAGGCGCTGGATTAAGGCTCCAGTCTCTTTGGAGGCGTGGGTTCAAATCCCACCGCTGCCAGAGATGGATTTTTACAGATCTTAATGACGCATCTCCCTTCTGACCCTTCAATTTGCATAAACAGTGACTCTACCAATAGGTCCCTAATTTTAAAACTCTTTTACAGTCTCCTTCTAAGTAAACTCCTAAACCGTGGACTCCAAGAAATCGGCTGATTGGCGCTGCTGTTGTTTTGCTTCATTCTGCTTAGATCACCTTCAAATGGAAGGTTTAACAAATCATTTGTTCTCCCCACGCGGTCACCCGCTCTTCTCTCTGCAAAATAAAATCGAACCTCTGTTAAATAAAGATTTAAAGTAAATTATCTATCTTCCCAAATAAAGTTGGTAAATGTGTTCTTCACAGTTATTTTAAAAATCAGGTTTAAAATAAACAACAGAAGTAGTCAGCAGGATTCAAACCCGTGCAGGGAACCCCCAAAGGATTTCAAGCCCATCACCTTAACCACTCGGCCATAACTACCAGCTCTCATTGAGCTCTACCGAAACTTTATATCACAACAAAATTGTGCAAAATGGCCGTGCAGACCTATATATGACTCCATTTAGTAGGATCTCTAACTGTGTGCAAAGGGCACATTGCTATGTTTCTGTCTAAGCTTTGCTTTAGGTCTGAGGTCTTAAGAACCAAAGCAGGCTCCACGCACACTTGCCTGCACAAAAAAACAAGCATTTGCAATGCGAAAGGTCTCACATTTGTGAGAGTTAGAGCTATTGGCGTTGCAAATGACAATGTCTTTTACCTAGGTTTTGGTTTTCTTCGGGAAAATTTGATGTGTCCACGTTGTGTTTTGGGGCACTTCCTGTCGCGGGCGCTAGGCCTACCCACACAAGTGAGGTAAAAAATGTTATCGGGAGACTTGGGGAAACATAGAATAGCAAAACAAGAGTTACTGCCCCTTGTCTTTATCTACATTTTTTCCTTCCAAATATAAGACAGTGTGTAAAAAAGACGTCTATTTGAGAAATGCCCTTTAATTCGCATGCTAGTGTGGGCACCCCAGAATTCAGAGATGTGCAAATAACCACTGCTCCTTCACTCCTTATCTTGTGCCCATTTTGGAAATAGAAAGGTTTTCTTGATACCTATTTTTCACTCTATATACTTCGGCAAATTAATTGCAGTATACCCGGTATAGAATGAAAACCCACTGCAAGGTGCAGCTCATTTATTTTCTCTGGATACCTAGGGTTCTTGATGAACCTACAAGCCCTATATATCCCCGCAACCAGAAGAGTCCAGCAGGCGTAATGGTATATTGCTTTCAAAAATCTGACATTGCAGAAAAAAGTTACAGAGTAAAACGTAGAGGAAAATGGCTGTTTTTTTCTTCTCAATTTCAATATTTTTTTTTTATTTCAGTTGTTATTTTCTGTAGGAAACACTTGTAAGATCTACACAAGTTACCCATTGCTGAATTCAGAATGTTGTCTTCTTTTAAAAAATGTTTAGGTTACTGGGACCCAGCATTGGTTTCACACCCATTTCTGTCACTGACTGGAAGGAGGCTAAAAGCACACAAAATCGTAAAAATGGGGTATGTCCCAGTAAAATGCCAAAATTGTGTTGAAAAATTGGGTTTTCTGATTCAAGTCTGCCTGTCCCTGAAAGCTGGGAAGCTGGTGATTTTAGCAGTGCAAACCCTTTGTTGATGCCAATTTCAGGGACAAAAACCACAAGCCTTCTTCTCCAGCCCTTTTTTCCATTTTTTTCTTTTTTAAAACAAAATTTTTACTGTATTTTGGCTAATTTCTTGGTCTCCTTCAGGGGAACCCACAAAGTCTGGGTACCTCTAGAATCCCTAGGATGTTGGAAAAAAAGGACGCAAATTTGGCGTGGATAGCTTATGTGGACAAAAATCTATGAGGGCCTAAGCGCGCCCTGCCCCAAATAGCCAAAAAAATGCCTGCCACCTGAGGGGGAAAAGGCTGGCAGCGAAGGGGTTAAAATGCACTATTTTATTCCAATTTCTTCACTTAGCTTCAGATGAACTATTTTTCCCTCCCACCAACTCCTTTCAAAGTGCACCAGCCACCACTGCCTTGGGTGGGACAGATTGTTTTCGATTGCAGTATGGCAGATTGTTTTGGATTGCAGTGTGGTAGTTTGTTTTTGATTGGAGTGCAGCAGATTGCAGTGGGGTAGATTGTTTTGAATTGGAGTAGGGGAGATTGTTTTGAAGTGGAGTGGGGCAGATTGTTTTGGATCGAAGTGGGACAGATTGTTTTGGAGTGGTGCAGATTGTTTTTTATTATAGTGGGGCACATTGGAGTGAGACAGATTTGCTTGGGGTGGGTGGAGAGGATTGGAGTAGGATGAGTTAGAGTGGATTGGATTCGGGTGAGTGATTTGGACTGGAGTGAGGTGGATTAGTGTGGGTGAAGTGGTCTGGATGGGGTGGATTGTAGTGGGGAAGATTGGAGTGGGGTGGATTGAAGTGTACCGCAGGATTATGTGTTAAAGATTAATTTCAGAATTTACACATAATAAAGAAACACTGTTGATTTGCAATATTTTAAACGAGCTAATCGTCATCTTTTGAGAAGAGTGCCCACGAACAAAAGCAAAAGAAAACATGCGTGGAACGTGGGAAAAGACGATTTGGCAAAATAAAAGAAAGTTCGATTTAAATTTAAAACTTAACAGTTTTGGTTGTCCTGCTGGGCATGTTTTTGCCAGTCACAAGCCTTCTGTTTGCAGGGCACTAGAAGGTAAAAGGAAAAAATAGTACCTTGATCAGGTGGGGAGCAGCGGTCAGGCACTGATTAAGCTGAATCAATCAACGCTTGGTCGCTGCTCTACAGAGAGGAACGGAAATGATGCAAGACATGCCTTGATGAATTAGGAAACTGTAAAGAAGAGTGCCACATAAATAAAAAAATGGTGAGAGACATGCGGGCTCCAAGCCCTTTACTGAATACTACAGAGTCTATCAAGCGAGACCCTAAAAAGGTCAGTTAGTTAAAATAAACAAACATTGTTACTTCTAAATATCAATATTCCAAGGACGCCTAGATGGTCGTCAAGCAAAAAGTTCCTAGTGCATGGAGGGGCTTATGGTAGTTCTGAAGAGAGGCAAAGGACTTGGTCAGAGGGTGGCCTTGTTGGTGTGGTAGGGAAGCAATACCTCAAACGTTATTACTGGGGTAGGGGAGCTTGCAATTCGGAGTAATTAAAATTATCACAAAGCAATCAAGTAATTCCACATCAAAATAACAAGCGTGCGGGCTGACAACCATGCTCTCAGCATCAACGAGCGCAGAGTGAAGTGAATTTTACCATCCTCTGTGCATTTTTATTGCGGGGCTCATTTACATTTGACTTGGCGCGCAGAACGAGTGAGAACCAGGTCAATAGAAACAAAAATCATCTATTTAAAAAGTTTAGTTTCACGTGGGCCTGTTGTGCTTACTTCTTTCAGAATAGCTTTTGAACCTCTGTCCTGTGTGTGTCTGTGACTGTCACGTGAAAAGGCAGTCAGGGCATCCAGGTGGACCCCATGTCACCTGGGGCACCGCCCACCAGTGCTGGAGTTTTAAACAGCACCCGGTTGCATTTTGGGACTTGTGCCTTTTCAATGTGAGCTCAAAGACGGGAGCCTGTGAAATTCTATTGGCTAAAAAATATTAACAGCGGAATGTGAATAGGCCACACAAGACATGACGTCACTGGAAAGCTAAACAGTATGTTGGGGAGACTGGGTGCGGCAATAGGGCTGATGTCATGAATACGTGCAACTCCTCAGTTATTTTTGAATGAACTGCTCATTCATTAGATCCCACCCTAAGAAATGAGCCCACCAGTATGAACACTTGTTTCATTAGAAAATGATGGAGTCACATTGCCTATGTAGAGCAGGTGCTTATACCTTGGTTGGAAGTCATTGCTCGGAGAGTGTTGTCTTTTAAGGTGATTGCACTAGGTCCGAGCAGGTGGGAGAAGACTTGTGCAGTGACTGAGTAAGAGAGATAACCTTCAATTACCACATCACCCTCCCGACATTGTAATCATGTCCATGAAATGGTTTATCAACTCGACTTTCCACACTCAGTGAGGAGGCTCAGGGTTGCGGTGCTCATCAAGTGCACAGACACACTGAGAGCAGCAGGTAGCGTGGCCGAGCGGTCTAAGGCGCTGGATTAAGGCTCCAGTCTCTTTGGAGGCGTGGGTTCAAATCCCACCGCTGCCAGAGATGGATTTTTACAGATCTTAATGACGCATCTCCCTTCTGACCCTTCAATTTGCATAAACAGTGACTCTACCAATAGGTCCCTAATTTTAAAACTCTTTTACAGTCTCCTTCTAAGTAAACTCCTAAACCGTGGACTCCAAGAAATCGGCTGATTGGCGCTGCTGTTGTTTTGCTTCATTCTGCTTAGATCACCTTCAAATGGAAGGTTTAACAAATCATTTGTTCTCCCCACGCGGTCACCCGCTCTTCTCTCTGCAAAATAAAATCGAACCTCTGTTAAATAAAGATTTAAAGTAAATTATCTATCTTCCCAAATAAAGTTGGTAAATGTGTTCTTCACAGTTATTTTAAAAATCAGGTTTAAAATAAACAACAGAGGTAGTCAGCAGGATTCAAACCCGTGCAGGGAACCCCCAAAGGATTTCAAGCCCATCACCTTAACCACTCGGCCATAACTACCAGCTCTCATTGAGCTCTACCGAAACTTTATATCACAACAAAAGTGTGCAAAATGGCCGTGCAGACCTATATATGACTCCATTTAGTAGGATCTCTAACTGTGTGCAAAGGGCACATTGCTATGTTTCTGTCTAAGCTTTGCTTTAGGTCTGAGGTCTTAAGAACCAAAGCAGGCTCCACGCACACTTGCCTGCACAAAAAAACAAGCATTTGCAATGCGAAAGGTCTCACATTTGTGAGAGTTAGAGCTATTGGCGTTGCAAATGACAATGTCTTTTACCTAGGTTTTGGTTTTCTTTGGGAAAATTTGATGTGTCCACGTTGTGTTTTGGGGCACTTCCTGTCGCGGGCGCTAGGCCTACCCACACAAGTGAGGTAAAAAATGTTATCGGGAGACTTGGGGAAACATAGAATAGCAAAACAAGAGTTACTGCCCCTTGTCTTTATCTACATTTTTTCCTTCCAAATATAAGACAGTGTGTAAAAAAGACGTCTATTTGAGAAATGCCCTTTAATTCGCATGCTAGTGTGGGCACCCCAGAATTCAGAGATGTGCAAATAACCACTGCTCCTTCACTCCTTATCTTGTGCCCATTTTGGAAATAGAAAGGTTTTCTTGATACCTATTTTTCACTCTATATACTTCGGCAAATTAATTGCAGTATACCCGGTATAGAATGAAAACCCACTGCAAGGTGCAGCTCATTTATTTTCTCTGGATACCTAGGGTTCTTGATGAACCTACAAGCCCTATATATCCCCGCAACCAGAAGAGTCCAGCAGGCGTAATGGTATATTGCTTTCAAAAATCTGACATTGCAGAAAAAAGTTACAGAGTAAAACGTAGAGGAAAATGGCTGTTTTTTTCTTCTCAATTTCAATATTTTTTTTTTATTTCAGTTGTTATTTTCTGTAGGAAACACTTGTAAGATCTACACAAGTTACCCATTGCTGAATTCAGAATGTTGTCTTCTTTTCAAAAATGTTTAGGTTACTGGGACCCAGCATTGGTTTCACACCCATTTCTGTCACTGACTGGAAGGAGGCTAAAAGCACACAAAATCGTAAAAATGGGGTATGTCCCAGTAAAATGCCAAAATTGTGTTGAAAAATTGGGTTTTCTGATTCAAGTCTGCCTGTCCCTGAAAGCTGGGAAGCTGGTGATTTTAGCAGTGCAAACCCTTTGTTGATGCCAATTTCAGGGACAAAAACCACAAGCCTTCTTCTCCAGCCCTTTTTTCCATTTTTTTCTTTTTTAAAACAAAATTTTTACTGTATTTTGGCTAATTTCTTGGTCTCCTTCAGGGGAACCCACAAAGTCTGGGTACCTCTAGAATCCCTAGGATGTTGGAAAAAAAGGACGCAAATTTGGCGTGGATAGCTTATGTGGACAAAAATCTATGAGGGCCTAAGCGCGCCCTGCCCCAAATAGCCAAAAAAATGCCTGGCACCTGAGGGGGAAAAGGCTGGCAGCGAAGGGGTTAAAATGCACTATTTTATTCCAATTTCTTCACTTAGCTTCAGATGAACTATTTTTCCCTCCCACCAACTCCTTTCAAAGTGCACCAGCCACCACTGCCTTGGGTGGGACAGATTGTTTTCGATTGCAGTATGGCAGATTGTTTTGGATTGCAGTGTGGTAGTTTGTTTTTGATTGGAGTGCAGCAGATTGCAGTGGGGTAGATTGTTTTGAATTGGAGTAGGGGAGATTGTTTTGAAGTGGAGTGGGGCAGATTGTTTTGGATCGAAGTGGGACAGATTGTTTTGGAGTGGTGCAGATTGTTTTTTATTATAGTGGGGCACATTGGAGTGAGACAGATTTGCTTGGGGTGGGTGGAGAGGATTGGAGTAGGATGAGTTAGAGTGGATTGGATTCGGGTGAGTGATTTGGACTGGAGTGAGGTGGATTAGTGTGGGTGAAGTGGTCTGGATGGGGTGGATTGTAGTGGGGAAGATTGGAGTGGGGTGGATTGAAGTGTACCGCAGGATTATGTGTTAAAGATTAATTTCAGAATTTACACATAATAAAGAAACACTGTTGATTTGCAATATTTTAAACAAGCTAATCGTCATCTTTTGAGAAGAGTGCCCACGAACAAAAGCAAAAGAAAACATGCGTGGAACGTGGGAAAAGACGATTTGGCAAAATAAAAGAAAGTTCGATTTAAATTTAAAACTTAACAGTTTTGTTTGTCCTGCTGGGCATGTTTTTGCCAGTCACAAGCCTTCTGTTTGCAGGGCACTAGAAGGTAAAAGGAAAAAATAGTACCTTGATCAGGTGGGGAGCAGCGGTCAGGCACTGATTAAGCTGAATCAATCAACGCTTGGTCGCTGCTCTACAGAGAGGAACGGAAATGATGCAAGACATGCCTTGATGAATTAGGAAACTGTAAAGAAGAGTGCCACATAAATAAAAAAATGGTGAGAGACATGCGGGCTCCAAGCCCTTTACTGAATACTACAGAGTCTATCAAGCGAGACCCTAAAAAGGCCAGTTAGTTAAAATAAACAAACATTGTTACTTCTAAATATCAATATTCCAAGGACGCCTAGATGGTCGTCAAGCAAAAAGTTCCTAGTGCATGGAGGGGCTTATGGTAGTTCTGAAGAGAGGCAAAGGACTTGGTCAGAGGGTGGCCTTGTTGGTGTGGTAGGGAAGCAATACCTCAAACATTATTACTGGGGTAGGGGAGCTTGCAATTCGGAGTAATTAAAATTATCACAAAGCAATCAAGTAATTCCACATCAAAATAACAAGCGTGCGGGCTGACAACCATGCTCTCAGCATCAACGAGCGCAGAGTGAAGTGAATTTTACCATCCTCTGTGCATTTTTATTGCGGGGCTCATTTACATTTGACTTGGCGCGCAGAACGAGTGAGAACCAGGTCAATAGAAACAAAAATCATCTGTTTAAAAAGTTTAGTTTCACGTGGGCCTGTTGTCCTTACTTCTTTCAGAATAGCTTTTGAACCTCTGTCCTGTGTGTGTCTGTGACTGTCACGTGAAAAGGCAGTCAGGGCATCCAGGTGGACCCCATGTCACCTGGGGCACCGCCCACCAGTGCTGGAGTTTTAAACAGCACCCGGTTGCATTTTGGGACTTGTGCCTTTTCAATGTGAGCTCAAAGACGGGAGCCTGTGAAATTCTATTGGCTAAAAAATATTAACAGCGGAATGTGAATAGGCCACACAAGACATGACGTCACTGGAAAGCTAAACAGTATGTTGGGGAGACTGGGTGCGGCAATAGGGCTGATGTCATGAATACGTGCAACTCCTCAGTTATTTTTGAATGAACTGCTCATTCATTAGATCCCACCCAAAGAAATGAGCCCACCAGTATGAACACTTGTTTCATTAGAAAATGATGGAGTCACATTGCCTATGTAGAGCAGGTGCTTATACCTTGGTTGGAAGTCATTGCTCGGAGAGTGTTGTCTTTTAAGGTGATTGCACTAGGTCCGAGCAGGTGGGAGAAGACTTGTGCAGTGACTGAGTAAGAGAGATAACCTTCAATTACCACATCACCCTCCCGACATTGTAATCATGTCCATGAAATGGTTTATCAACTCGACTTTCCACACTAAGTGAGGAGACTCAGGGTTACGGTGCTCATGAAGTGCACAGACACACTGAGAGCAACAGGTAGCGTGGCCGAGCGGTCTAAGGCGCTGGATTAAGGCTCCAGTCTCTTTGGAGGCGTGGGTTCAAATCCCACCGCTGCCAGAGATGGATTTTTACAGATCTTAATGACGCATCTCCCTTCTGACCCTTCAATTTGCATAAACAGTGACTCTACCAATAGGTCCCTAATTTTAAAACTCTTTTACAGTCTCCTTCTAAGTAAACTCCTAAACCGTGGACTCCAAGAAATCGGCTGATTGGCGCTGCTGTTGTTTTGCTTCATTCTGCTTAGATCACCTTCAAATGGAAGGTTTAACAAATCATTTGTTCTCCCCACGCGGTCACCCGCTCTTCTCTCTGCAAAATAAAATCGAACCTCTGTTAAATAAAGATTTAAAGTAAATTATCTATCTTCCCAAATAAAGTTGGTAAATGTGTTCTTCACAGTTATTTTAAAAATCAGGTTTAAAATAAACAACAGAGGTAGTCAGCAGGATTCAAACCCGTGCAGGGAACCCCCAAAGGATTTCAAGCCCATCACCTTAACCACTCGGCCATAACTACCAGCTCTCATTGAGCTCTACCGAAACTTTATATCACAACAAAATTGTGCAAAATGGCCGTGCAGACCTATATATGACTCCATTTAGTAGGATCTCTAACTGTGTGCAAAGGGCACATTGCTATGTTTCTGTCTAAGCTTTGCTTTAGGTCTGAGGTCTTAAGAACCAAAGCAGGCTCCACGCACACTTGCCTGCACAAAAAAACAAGCATTTGCAATGCGAAAGGTCTCACATTTGTGAGAGTTAGAGCTATTGGCGTTGCAAATGACAATGTCTTTTACCTAGGTTTTGGTTTTCTTCGGGAAAATTTGATGTGTCCACGTTGTGTTTTGGGGCACTTCCTGTCGCGGGCGCTAGGCCTACCCACACAAGTGAGGTAAAAAATGTTATCGGGAGACTTGGGGAAACATAGAATAGCAAAACAAGAGTTACTGCCCCTTGTCTTTATCTAAATTTTTTCCTTCCAAATATAAGACAGTGTGTAAAAAAGACGTCTATTTGAGAAATGCCCTTTAATTCGCATGCTAGTGTGGGCACCCCAGAATTCAGAGATGTGCAAATAACCACTGCTCCTTCACTCCTTATCTTGTGCCCATTTTGGAAATAGAAAGGTTTTCTTGATACCTATTTTTCACTCTATATACTTCGGCAAATTAATTGCAGTATACCCGGTATAGAATGAAAACCCACTGCAAGGTGCAGCTCATTTATTTTCTCTGGATACCTAGGGTTCTTGATGAACCTACAAGCCCTATATATCCCCGCAACCAGAAGAGTCCAGCAGGCGTAATGGTATATTGCTTTCAAAAATCTGACATTGCAGAAAAAAGTTACAGAGTAAAACGTAGAGGAAAATGGCTGTTTTTTTCTTCTCAATTTCAATATTTTTTTTTTATTTCAGTTGTTATTTTCTGTAGGAAACACTTGTAAGATCTACACAAGTTACCCATTGCTGAATTCAGAATGTTGTCTTCTTTTCAAAAATGTTTAGGTTACTGGGACCCAGCATTGGTTTCACACCCATTTCTGTCACTGACTGGAAGGAGGCTAAAAGCACACAAAATCGTAAAAATGGGGTATGTCCCAGTAAAATGCCAAAATTGTGTTGAAAAATTGGGTTTTCTGATTCAAGTCTGCCTGTCCCTGAAAGCTGGGAAGCTGGTGATTTTAGCAGTGCAAACCCTTTGTTGATGCCAATTTCAGGGACAAAAACCACAAGCCTTCTTCTCCAGCCCTTTTTTCCATTTTTTTCTTTTTTAAAACAAAATTTTTACTGTATTTTGGCTAATTTCTTGGTCTCCTTCAGGGGAACCCACAAAGTCTGGGTACCTCTAGAATCCCTAGGATGTTGGAAAAAAAGGACGCAAATTTGGCGTGGATAGCTTATGTGGACAAAAATCTATGAGGGCCTAAGCGCGCCCTGCCCCAAATAGCCAAAAAAATGCCTGGCACCTGAGGGGGAAAAGGCTGGCAGCGAAGGGGTTAAAATGCACTATTTTATTCCAATTTCTTCACTTAGCTTCAGATGAACTATTTTTCCCTCCCACCAACTCCTTTCAAAGTGCACCAGCCACCACTGCCTTGGGTGGGACAGATTGTTTTCGATTGCAGTATGGCAGATTGTTTTGGATTGCAGTGTGGTAGTTTGTTTTTGATTGGAGTGCAGCAGATTGCAGTGGGGTAGATTGTTTTGAATTGGAGTAGGGGAGATTGTTTTGAAGTGGAGTGGGGCAGATTGTTTTGGATCGAAGTGGGACAGATTGTTTTGGAGTGGTGCAGATTGTTTTTTATTATAGTGGGGCACATTGGAGTGAGACAGATTTGCTTGGGGTGGGTGGAGAGGATTGGAGTAGGATGAGTTAGAGTGGATTGGATTCGGGTGAGTGATTTGGACTGGAGTGAGGTGGATTAGTGTGGGTGAAGTGGTCTGGATGGGGTGGATTGTAGTGGGGAAGATTGGAGTGGGGTGGATTGAAGTGTACCGCAGGATTATGTGTTAAAGATTAATTTCAGAATTTACACATAATAAAGAAACACTGTTGATTTGCAATATTTTAAACGAGCTAATCGTCATCTTTTGAGAAGAGTGCCCACGAACAAAAGCAAAAGAAAACATGCGTGGAACGTGGGAAAAGACGATTTGGCAAAATAAAAGAAAGTTCGATTTAAATTTAAAACTTAACAGTTTTGGTTGTCCTGCTGGGCATGTTTTTGCCAGTCACAAGCCTTCTGTTTGCAGGGCACTAGAAGGTAAAAGGAAAAAATAGTACCTTGATCAGGTGGGGAGCAGCGGTCAGGCACTGATTAAGCTGAATCAATCAACGCTTGGTCGCTGCTCTACAGAGAGGAACGGAAATGATGCAAGACATGCCTTGATGAATTAGGAAACTGTAAAGAAGAGTGCCACATAAATAAAAAAATGGTGAGAGACATGCGGGCTCCAAGCCCTTTACTGAATACTACAGAGTCTATCAAGCGAGACCCTAAAAAGGTCAGTTAGTTAAAATAAACAAACATTGTTACTTCTAAATATCAATATTCCAAGGACGCCTAGATGGTCGTCAAGCAAAAAGTTCCTAGTGCATGGAGGGGCTTATGGTAGTTCTGAAGAGAGGCAAAGGACTTGGTCAGAGGGTGGCCTTGTTGGTGTGGTAGGGAAGCAATACCTCAAACGTTATTACTGGGGTAGGGGAGCTTGCAATTCGGAGTAATTAAAATTATCACAAAGCAATCAAGTAATTCCACATCAAAATAACAAGCGTGCGGGCTGACAACCATGCTCTCAGCATCAACGAGCGCAGAGTGAAGTGAATTTTACCATCCTCTGTGCATTTTTATTGCGGGGCTCATTTACATTTGACTTGGCGCGCAGAACGAGTGAGAACCAGGTCAATAGAAACAAAAATCATCTATTTAAAAAGTTTAGTTTCACGTGGGCCTGTTGTGCTTACTTCTTTCAGAATAGCTTTTGAACCTCTGTCCTGTGTGTGTCTGTGACTGTCACGTGAAAAGGCAGTCAGGGCATCCAGGTGGACCCCATGTCACCTGGGGCACCGCCCACCAGTGCTGGAGTTTTAAACAGCACCCGGTTGCATTTTGGGACTTGTGCCTTTTCAATGTGAGCTCAAAGACGGGAGCCTGTGAAATTCTATTGGCTAAAAAATATTAACAGCGGAATGTGAATAGGCCACACAAGACATGACGTCACTGGAAAGCTAAACAGTATGTTGGGGAGACTGGGTGCGGCAATAGGGCTGATGTCATGAATACGTGCAACTCCTCAGTTATTTTTGAATGAACTGCTCATTCATTAGATCCCACCCTAAGAAATGAGCCCACCAGTATGAACACTTGTTTCATTAGAAAATGATGGAGTCACATTGCCTATGTAGAGCAGGTGCTTATACCTTGGTTGGAAGTCATTGCTCGGAGAGTGTTGTCTTTTAAGGTGATTGCACTAGGTCCGAGCAGGTGGGAGAAGACTTGTGCAGTGACTGAGTAAGAGAGATAACCTTCAATTACCACATCACCCTCCCGACATTGTAATCATGTCCATGAAATGGTTTATCAACTCGACTTTCCACACTCAGTGAGGAGGCTCAGGGTTGCGGTGCTCATCAAGTGCGCAGACACACTGAGAGCAGCAGGTAGCGTGGCCGAGCGGTCTAAGGCGCTGGATTAAGGCTCCAGTCTCTTTGGAGGCGTGGGTTCAAATCCCACCGCTGCCAGAGATGGATTTTTACAGATCTTAATGACGCATCTCCCTTCTGACCCTTCAATTTGCATAAACAGTGACTCTACCAATAGGTCCCTAATTTTAAAACTCTTTTACAGTCTCCTTCTAAGTAAACTCCTAAACCGTGGACTCCAAGAAATCGGCTGATTGGCGCTGCTGTTGTTTTGCTTCATTCTGCTTAGATCACCTTCAAATGGAAGGTTTAACAAATCATTTGTTCTCCCCACGCGGTCACCCGCTCTTCTCTCTGCAAAATAAAATCGAACCTCTGTTAAATAAAGATTTAAAGTAAATTATCTATCTTCCCAAATAAAGTTGGTAAATGTGTTCTTCACAGTTATTTTAAAAATCAGGTTTAAAATAAACAACAGAGGTAGTCAGCAGGATTCAAACCCGTGCAGGGAACCCCCAAAGGATTTCAAGCCCATCACCTTAACCACTCGGCCATAACTACCAGCTCTCATTGAGCTCTACCGAAACTTTATATCACAACAAAATTGTGCAAAATGGCCGTGCAGACCTATATATGACTCCATTTAGTAGGATCTCTAACTGTGTGCAAAGGGCACATTGCTATGTTTCTGTCTAAGCTTTGCTTTAGGTCTGAGGTCTTAAGAACCAAAGCAGGCTCCACGCACACTTGCCTGCACAAAAAAACAAGCATTTGCAATGCGAAAGGTCTCACATTTGTGAGAGTTAGAGCTATTGGCGTTGCAAATGACAATGTCTTTTACCTAGGTTTTGGTTTTCTTCGGGAAAATTTGATGTGTCCACGTTGTGTTTTGGGGCACTTCCTGTCGCGGGCGCTAGGCCTACCCACACAAGTGAGGTAAAAAATGTTATCGGGAGACTTGGGGAAACATAGAATAGCAAAACAAGAGTTACTGCCCCTTGTCTTTATCTACATTTTTTCCTTCCAAATATAAGACAGTGTGTAAAAAAGACGTCTATTTGAGAAATGCCCTTTAATTCGCATGCTAGTGTGGGCACCCCAGAATTCAGAGATGTGCAAATAACCACTGCTCCTTCACTCCTTATCTTGTGCCCATTTTGGAAATAGAAAGGTTTTCTTGATACCTATTTTTCACTCTATATACTTCGGCAAATTAATTGCAGTATACCCGGTATAGAATGAAAACCCACTGCAAGGTGCAGCTCATTTATTTTCTCTGGATACCTAGGGTTCTTGATGAACCTACAAGCCCTATATATCCCCGCAACCAGAAGAGTCCAGCAGGCGTAATGGTATATTGCTTTCAAAAATCTGACATTGCAGAAAAAAGTTACAGAGTAAAACGTAGAGGAAAATGGCTGTTTTTTTCTTCTCAATTTCAATATTTTTTTTTTATTTCAGTTGTTATTTTCTGTAGGAAACACTTGTAAGATCTACACAAGTTACCCATTGCTGAATTCAGAATGTTGTCTTCTTTTCAAAAATGTTTAGGTTACTGGGACCCAGCATTGGTTTCACACCCATTTCTGTCACTGACTGGAAGGAGGCTAAAAGCACACAAAATCGTAAAAATGGGGTATGTCCCAGTAAAATGCCAAAATTGTGTTGAAAAATTGGGTTTTCTGATTCAAGACTGCCTGTCCCTGAAAGCTGGGAAGCTGGTGATTTTAGCAGTGCAAACCCTTTGTTGATGCCAATTTCAGGGACAAAAACCACAAGCCTTCTTCTCCAGCCCTTTTTTCCATTTTTTTCTTTTTTAAAACAACATTTTTACTGTATTTTGGCTAATTTCTTGGTCTCCTTCAGGGGAACCCACAAAGTCTGGGTACCTCTAGAATCCCTAGGATGTTGGAAAAAAAGGACGCAAATTTGGCGTGGATAGCTTATGTGGACAAAAATCTATGAGGGCCTAAGCGCGCCCTGCCCCAAATAGCCAAAAAAATGCCTGCCACCTGAGGGGGAAAAGGCTGGCAGCGAAGGGGTTAAAATGCACTATTTTATTCCAATTTCTTCACTTAGCTTCAGATGAACTATTTTTCCCTCCCACCAACTCCTTTCAAAGTGCACCAGCCACCACTGCCTTGGGTGGGACAGATTGTTTTCGATTGCAGTATGGCAGATTGTTTTGGATTGCAGTGTGGTAGTTTGTTTTTGATTGGAGTGCAGCAGATTGCAGTGGGGTAGATTGTTTTGAATTGGAGTAGGGGAGATTGTTTTGAAGTGGAGTGGGGCAGATTGTTTTGGATCGAAGTGGGACAGATTGTTTTGGAGTGGTGCAGATTGTTTTTTATTATAGTGGGGCACATTGGAGTGAGACAGATTTGCTTGGGGTGGGTGGAGAGGATTGGAGTAGGATGAGTTAGAGTGGATTGGATTCGGGTGAGTGATTTGGACTGGAGTGAGGTGGATTAGTGTGGGTGAAGTGGTCTGGATGGGGTGGATTGTAGTGGGGAAGATTGGAGTGGGGTGGATTGAAGTGTACCGCAGGATTATGTGTTAAAGATTAATTTCAGAATTTACACATAATAAAGAAACACTGTTGATTTGCAATATTTTAAACGAGCTAATCGTCATCTTTTGAGAAGAGTGCCCACGAACAAAAGCAAAAGAAAACATGCGTGGAACGTGGGAAAAGACGATTTGGCAAAATAAAAGAAAGTTCGATTTAAATTTAAAACTTAACAGTTTTGGATGTCCTGCTGGGCATGTTTTTGCCAGTCACAAGCCTTCTGTTTGCAGGGCACTAGAAGGTAAAAGGAAAAAATAGTACCTTGATCAGGTGGGGAGCAGCGGTCAGGCACTGATTAAGCTGAATCAATCAACGCTTGGTCGCTGCTCTACAGAGAGGAACGGAAATGATGCAAGACATGCCTTGATGAATTAGGAAACTGTAAAGAAGAGTGCCACATAAATAAAAAAATGGTGAGAGACATGCGGGCTCCAAGCCCTTTACTGAATACTACAGAGTCTATCAAGCGAGACCCTAAAAAGGTCAGTTAGTTAAAATAAACAAACATTGTTACTTCTAAATATCAATATTCCAAGGACGCCTAGATGGTCGTCAAGCAAAAAGTTCCTAGTGCATGGAGGGGCTTATGGTAGTTCTGAAGAGAGGCAAAGGACTTGGTCAGAGGGTGGCCTTGTTGGTGTGGTAGGGAAGCAATACCTCAAACGTTATTACTGGGGTAGGGGAGCTTGCAATTCGGAGTAATTAAAATTATCACAAAGCAATCAAGTAATTCCACATCAAAATAACAAGCGTGCGGGCTGACAACCATGCTCTCAGCATCAACGAGCGCAGAGTGAAGTGAATTTTACCATCCTCTGTGCATTTTTATTGCGGGGCTCATTTACATTTGACTTGGCGCGCAGAACGAGTGAGAACCAGGTCAATAGAAACAAAAATCATCTATTTAAAAAGTTTAGTTTCACGTGGGCCTGTTGTGCTTACTTCTTTCAGAATAGCTTTTGAACCTCTGTCCTGTGTGTGTCTGTGACTGTCACGTGAAAAGGCAGTCAGGGCATCCAGGTGGACCCCATGTCTCCTGGGGCACCGCCCACCAGTGCTGGAGTTTTAAACAGCACCCGGTTGCATTTTGGGACTTGTGCCTTTTCAATGTGAGCTCAAAGACGGGAGCCTGTGAAATTCTATTGGCTAAAAAATATTAACAGCGGAATGTGAATAGGCCACACAAGACATGACGTCACTGGAAAGCTAAACAGTATGTTGGGGAGACTGGGTGCGGCAATAGGGCTGATGTCATGAATACGTGCAACTCCTCAGTTATTTTTGAATGAACTGCTCATTCATTAGATCCCACCCTAAGAAATGAGCCCACCAGTATGAACACTTGTTTCATTAGAAAATGATGGAGTCACATTGCCTATGTAGAGCAGGTGCTTATACCTTGGTTGGAAGTCATTGCTCGGAGAGTGTTGTCTTTTAAGGTGATTGCACTAGGTCCGAGCAGGTGGGAGAAGACTTGTGCAGTGACTGAGTAAGAGAGATAACCTTCAATTACCACATCACCCTCCCGACATTGTAATCATGTCCATGAAATGGTTTATCAACTCGACTTTCCACACTAAGTGAGGAGACTCAGGGTTACGGTGCTCATGAAGTGCACAGACACACTGAGAGCAACAGGTAGCGTGGCCGAGCGGTCTAAGGCGCTGGATTAAGGCTCCAGTCTCTTTGGAGGCGTGGGTTCAAATCCCACCGCTGCCAGAGATGGATTTTTACAGATCTTAATGACGCATCTCCCTTCTGACCCTTCAATTTGCATAAACAGTGACTCTACCAATAGGTCCCTAATTTTAAAACTCTTTTACAGTCTCCTTCTAAGTAAACTCCTAAACCGTGGACTCCAAGAAATCGGCTGATTGGCGCTGCTGTTGTTTTGCTTCATTCTGCTTAGATCACCTTCAAATGGAAGGTTTAACAAATAATTTGTTCTCCCCACGCGGTCACCCGCTCTTCTCTCTGCAAAATAAAATCGAACCTCTGTTAAATAAAGATTTAAAGTAAATTATCTATCTTCCCAAATAAAGTTGGTAAATGTGTTCTTCACAGTTATTTTAAAAATCAGGTTTAAAATAAACAACAGAGGTAGTCAGCAGGATTCAAACCCGTGCAGGGAACCCCCAAAGGATTTCAAGCCCATCACCTTAACCACTCGGCCATAACTACCAGCACTCATTGAGCTATACCGAAACTTTATATCACAACAAAATTGTGCAAAATGGCCGTGCAGACCTATATATGACTCCGTTTAGTAGGATCTCTAACTGTGTGCAAAGGGCACATTGCTATGTTTCTGTCTAAGCTTTGCTTTAGGTCTGAGGTCTTAAGAACCAAAGCAGGCTCCACGCACACTTGCCTGCACAAAAAAACAAGCATTTGCAATGCGAAAGGTCTCACATTTGTGAGAGTTAGAGCTATTGGCGTTGCAAATGACAATGTCTTTTACCTAGGTTTTGGTTTTCTTTGGGAAAATTTGATGTGTCCACGTTGTGTTTTGGGACACTTCCTGTCGCGGGCGCTAGGCCTACCCACACAAGTGAGGTAAAAAATGTTATCGGGAGACTTGGGGAAACATAGAATAGCAAAACAAGAGTTACTGCCCCTTGTCTTTATCTACATTTTTTCCTTCCAAATATAAGACAGTGTGTAAAAAAGACGTCTATTTGAGAAATGCCCTTTAATTCGCATGCTAGTGTGGGCACCCCAGAATTCAGAGATGTGCAAATAACCACTGCTCCTTCACTCCTTATCTTGTGCCCATTTTGGAAATAGAAAGGTTTTCTTGATACCTATTTTTCACTCTATATACTTCGGCAAATTAATTGCAGTATACCCGGTATAGAATGAAAACCCACTGCAAGGTGCAGCTCATTTATTTTCTCTGGATACCTAGGGTTCTTGATGAACCTACAAGCCCTATATATCCCCGCAACCAGAAGAGTCCAGCAGGCGTAATGGTATATTGCTTTCAAAAATCTGACATTGCAGAAAAAAGTTACAGAGTAAAACGTAGAGGAAAATGGCTGTTTTTTTCTTCTCAATTTCAATATTTTTTTTTTTATTTCAGTTGTTATTTTCTGTAGGAAACACTTGTAAGATCTACACAAGTTACCCATTGCTGAATTCAGAATGTTGTCTTCTTTTCAAAAATGTTTAGGTTACTGGGACCCAGCATTGGTTTCACACCCATTTCTGTCACTGACTGGAAGGAGGCTAAAAGCACACAAAATCGTAAAAATGGGGTATGTCCCAGTAAAATGCCAAAATTGTGTTGAAAAATTGGGTTTTCTGATTCAAGTCTGCCTGTCCCTGAAAGCTGGGAAGCTGGTGATTTTAGCAGTGCAAACCCTTTGTTGATGCCAATTTCAGGGACAAAAACCACAAGCCTTCTTCTCCAGCCCTTTTTTCCATTTTTTTCTTTTTTAAAACAAAATTTTTACTGTATTTTGGCTAATTTCTTGGTCTCCTTCAGGGGAACCCACAAAGTCTGGGTACCTCTAGAATCCCTAGGATGTTGGAAAAAAAGGACGCAAATTTGGCGTGGATAGCTTATGTGGACAAAAATCTATGAGGGCCTAAGCGCGCCCTGCCCCAAATAGCCAAAAAAATGCCTGGCACCTGAGGGGGAAAAGGCTGGCAGCGAAGGGGTTAAAATGCACTATTTTATTCCAATTTCTTCACTTAGCTTCAGATGAACTATTTTTCCCTCCCACCAACTCCTTTCAAAGTGCACCAGCCACCACTGCCTTGGGTGGGACAGATTGTTTTCGATTGCAGTATGGCAGATTGTTTTGGATTGCAGTGTGGTAGTTTGTTTTTGATTGGAGTGCAGCAGATTGCAGTGGGGTAGATTGTTTTGAATTGGAGTAGGGGAGATTGTTTTGAAGTGGAGTCGGGCAGATTGTTTTGGATCGAAGTGGGACAGATTGTTTTGGAGTGGTGCAGATTGTTTTTTATTATAGTGGGGCACATTGGAGTGAGACAGATTTGCTTGGGGTGGGTGGAGAGGATTGGAGTAGGATGAGTTAGAGTGGATTGGATTCGGGTGAGTGATTTGGACTGGAGTGAGGTGGATTAGTGTGGGTGAAGTGGTCTGGATGGGGTGGATTGTAGTGGGGAAGATTGGAGTGGGGTGGATTGAAGTGTACCGCAGGATTATGTGTTAAAGATTAATTTCAGAATTTACACATAATAAAGAAACACTGTTGATTTGCAATATTTTAAACGAGCTAATCGTCATCTTTTGAGAAGAGTGCCCACGAACAAAAGCAAAAGAAAACATGCGTGGAACGTGGGAAAAGACGATTTGGCAAAATAAAAGAAAGTTCGATTTAAATTTAAAACTTAACAGTTTTGGTTGTCCTGCTGGGCATGTTTTTGCCAGTCACAAGCCTTCTGTTTGCAGGGCACTAGAAGGTAAAAGGAAAAAATAGTACCTTGATCAGGTGGGGAGCAGCGGTCAGGCACTGATTAAGCTGAATCAATCAACGCTTGGTCGCTGCTCTACAGAGAGGAACGGAAATGATGCAAGACATGCCTTGATGAATTAGGAAACTGTAAAGAAGAGTGCCACATAAATAAAAAAATGGTGAGAGACATGCGGGCTCCAAGCCCTTTACTGAATGCTACAGAGTCTATCAAGCGAGACCCTAAAAAGGTCAGTTAGTTAAAATAAACAAACATTGTTACTTCTAAATATCAATATTCCAAGGACGCCTAGATGGTCGTCAAGCAAAAAGTTCCTAGTGCATGGAGGGGCTTATGGTAGTTCTGAAGAGAGGCAAAGGACTTGGTCAGAGGGTGGCCTTGTTGGTGTGGTAGGGAAGCAATACCTCAAACGTTATTACTGGGGTAGGGGAGCTTGCAATTCGGAGTAATGAAAATTATCACAAAGCAATCAAGTAATTCCACATCAAAATAACAAGCGTGCGGGCTGACAACCATGCTCTCAGCATCAACGAGCGCAGAGTGAAGTGAATTTTACCATCCTCTGTGCATTTTTATTGCGGGGCTCATTTACATTTGACTTGGCGCGCAGAACGAGTGAGAACCAGGTCAATAGAAACAAAAATCATCTATTTAAAAAGTTTAGTTTCACGTGGGCCTGTTGTCCTTACTTCTTTCAGAATAGCTTTTGAACCTCTGTCCTGTGTGTGTCTGTGACTGTCACGTGAAAGGCAGTCAGAGCATCCAGGTGGGCCCCATGTCACCTGGGGCACCGCCCACCAGTGCTGGAGTTTTAAACAGCACCCGGTTGCATTTTGGGACTTGTGCCTTTTCAATGTGAGCTCAAAGACGGGAGCCTGTGAAATTCTATTGGCTAAAAAATATTAACAGCGGAATGTGAATAGGCCACACAAGACATGACGTCACTGGAAAGCTAAACAGTATGTTGGGGAGACTGGGTGCGGCAATAGGGCTGATGTCATGAATACGTGCAACTCCTCAGTTATTTTTGAATGAACTGCTCATTCATTAGATCCCACCCAAAGAAATGAGCCCACCAGTATGAACACTTGTTTCATTAGAAAATGATGGAGTCACATTGCCTATGTAGAGCAGGTGCTTATACCTTGGTTGGAAGTCATTGCGCGGAGAGTGTTGTCTTTTAAGGTGATTGCACTAGGTCCGAGCAGGTGGGAGAAGACTTGTGCAGTGACTGAGTAAGAGAGATAACCTTCAATTACCACATCACCCTCCCGACATTGTAATCATGTCCATGAAATGGTTTATCAACTCGACTTTCCACACTAAGTGAGGAGACTCAGGGTTGCGGTGCTCATGAAGTGCACAGACACACTGAGAGCAGCAGGTAGCGTGGCCGAGCGGTCTAAGGCGCTGGATTAAGGCTCCAGTCTCTTTGGAGGCGTGGGTTCAAATCCCACCGCTGCCAGAGATGGATTTTTACAGATCTTAATGACGCATCTCCCTTCTGACCCTTCAATTTGCATAAACAGTGACTCTACCAATAGGTCCCTAATTTTAAAACTCTTTTACAGACTCCTTCTAAGTAAACTCCTAAACCGTGGACTCCAAGAAATCGGCTGATTGCCGCTGCTGTTGTTTTGCTTCATTCTGCTTAGATCACCTTCAAATGGAAGGTTTAACAAATAATTTGTTCTCCCCACGCGGTCACCCGCTCTTCTCTCTGCAAAATAAAATCGAACCTCTGTTAAATAAAGATTTAAAGTAAATTATCTATCTTCCCAAATAAAGTTGGTAAATGTGTTCTTCACAGTTATTTTAAAAATCAGGTTTAAAATAAACAACAGAGGTAGTCAGCAGGATTCAAACCCGTGCAGGGAACCCCCAAAGGATTTCAAGCCCATCATCTTAACCACTCGGCCATAACTACCAGCTCTCATTGAGCTATACCGAAACTTTATATCACAACAAAATTGTGCAAAATGGCCGTGCAGACCTATATATGACTCCATTTAGTAGGATCTCTAACTGTGTGCAAAGGGCACATTGCTATGTTTCTGTCTAAGCTTTGCTTTAGGTCTGAGGTCTTAAGAACCAAAGCAGGCTCCATGCACACTTGCCTGCACAAAAAAACAAGCATTTGCAATGCGAAAGGTCTCACATTTGTGAGAGTTAGAGCTATTGGCGTTGCAAATGACAATGTCTTTTACCTAGGTTTTGGTTTTCTTTGGGAAAATTTGATGTGTCCACGTTGTGTTTTGGGGCACTTCCTGTCGCGGGCGCTAGGCCTACCCACACAAGTGAGGTAAAAATTTTTATCGGGAGACTTGGGGAAACATAGAATAGCAAAACAAGAGTTACTGCCCCTTGTCTTTATCTACATTTTTTCCTTCCAAATATAAGGCATTGTGTAAAAAAGACGTCTATTTGAGAAATGCCCTTTAATTCGCATGCTAGTGTGGGCACCCCAGAATTCAGAGATGTGCAAATAACCACTGCTCCTTCACTCCTTATCTTGTGCCCATTTTGGAAATAGAAAGGTTTTCTTGATACCTATTTTTCACTCTATATACTTCGGCAAATTAATTGCAGTATACCCGGTATAGAATGAAAACCCACTGCAAGGTGCAGCTCATTTATTTTCTCTGGATACCTAGGGTTCTTGATGAACCTACAAGCCCTATATATCCCCGCAACCAGAAGAGTCCAGCAGGCGTAATGGTATATTGCTTTCAAAAATCTGACATTGCAGAAAAAAGTTACAGAGTAAAACGTAGAGGAAAATGGCTGTTTTTTTCTTCTCAATTTCAATATTTTTTTTTTATTTCAGTTGTTATTTTCTGTAGGAAACACTTGTAAGATCTACACAAGTTACCCATTGCTGAATTCAGAATGTTGTCTTCTTTTCAAAAATGTTTAGGTTACTGGGACCCAGCATTGGTTTCACACCCATTTCTGTCACTGACTGGAAGGAGGCTAAAAGCACACAAAATCGTAAAAATGGGGTATGTCCCAGTAAAATGCCAAAATTGTGTTGAAAAATTGGGTTTTCTGATTCAAGTCTGCCTGTCCCTGAAAGCTGGGAAGCTGGTGATTTTAGCAGTGCAAACCCTTTGTTGATGCCAATTTCAGGGACAAAAACCACAAGCCTTCTTCTCCAGCCCTTTTTTCCATTTTTTTCTTTTTTAAAACAAAATTTTTACTGTATTTTGGCTAATTTCTTGGTCTCCTTCAGGGGAACCCACAAAGTCTGGGTACCTCTAGAATCCCTAGGATGTTGGAAAAAAAGGACGCAAATTTGGCGTGGATAGCTTATGTGGACAAAAATCTATGAGGGCCTAAGCGCGCCCTGCCCCAAATAGCCAAAAAAATGCCTGCCACCTGAGGGGGAAAAGGCTGGCAGCGAAGGGGTTAAAATGCACTATTTTATTCCAATTTCTTCACTTAGCTTCAGATGAACTATTTTTCCCTCCCACCAACTCCTTTCAAAGTGCACCAGCCACCACTGCCTTGGGTGGGACAGATTGTTTTCGATTGCAGTATGGCAGATTGTTTTGGATTGCAGTGTGGTAGTTTGTTTTTGATTGGAGTGCAGCAGATTGCAGTGGGGTAGATTGTTTTGAATTGGAGTAGGGGAGATTGTTTTGAAGTGGAGTGGGGCAGATTGTTTTGGATCGAAGTGGGACAGATTGTTTTGGAGTGGTGCAGATTGTTTTTTATTATAGTGGGGCACATTGGAGTGAGACAGATTTGCTTGGGGTGGGTGGAGAGGATTGGAGTAGGATGAGTTAGAGTGGATTGGATTCGGGTGAGTGATTTGGACTGCAGTGAGGTGGATTAGTGTGGGTGAAGTGGTCTGGATGGGGTGGATTGTAGTGGGGAAGATTGGAGTGGGGTGGATTGAAGTGTACCGCAGGATTATGTGTTAAAGATTAATTTCAGAATTTACACATAATAAAGAAACACTGTTGATTTGCAATATTTTAAACGAGCTAATCGTCATCTTTTGAGAAGAGTGCCCACGAACAAAAGCAAAAGAAAACATGCGTGGAACGTGGGAAAAGACGATTTGGCAAAATAAAAGAAAGTTCGATTTAAATTTAAAACTTAACAGTTTTGGTTGTCCTGCTGGGCATGTTTTTGCCAGTCACAAGCCTTCTGTTTGCAGGGCACTAGAAGGTAAAAGGAAAAAATAGTACCTTGATCAGGTGGGGAGCAGTGGTCAGGCACTGATTAAGCTGAATCAATCAACACTTGGTCGCTGCCCTACAGAGAGGAACGGAAATGATGCAAGACATGCCTTGATGAATTAGGAAACTGTAAAGAAGAGTGCCACATAAATAAAAAAATGGTGAGAGACATGCGGGCTCCAAGCACTTTACTGAATACTACAGAGTCTATCAAGCGAGACCCTAAAAAGGTCAGTTAGTTAAAATAAACAAACATTGTTACTTCTAAATATCAATATTCCAAGGACGCCTAGATGGTCGTCAAGCAAAAAGTTCCTAGTGCATGGAGGGGCTTATGGTAGTTCTGAAGAGAGGCAAAGGACTTGGTCAGAGGGTGGCCTTGTTGGTGTGGTAGGGAAGCAATACCTCAAACGTTATTACTGGGGTAGGGGAGCTTGCAATTCGGAGTAATGAAAATTATCACAAAGCAATCAAGTAATTCCACATCAAAATAACAAGCGTGCGGGCTGACAACCATGCTCTCAGCATCAACGAGCGCAGAGTGAAGTGAATTTTACCATCCTCTGTGCATTTTTATTGCGGGGCTCATTTACATTTGACTTGGCGCGCAGAACGAGTGAGAACCAGGTCAACAGAAACAAAAATCAACTATTTAAAAAGTTTAGTTTCACGTGGGCCTGTTGTGCTTACTTCTTTCAGAATAGCTTTTGAACCTCTGTCCTGTGTGTGTCTGTGACTGTCACGTGAAAAGGCAGTCAGGGCATCCAGGTGGACCCCATGTCACCTGGGGCACCGCCCACCAGTGCTGGAGTTTTAAACAGCACCCGGTTGCATTTTGGGACTTGTGCCTTTTCAATGTGAGCTCAAAGACGGGAGCCTGTGAAATTCTATTGGCTAAAAAATATTAACAGCGGAATGTGAATAGGCCACACAAGACATGACGTCACTGGAAAGCTAAACAGTATGTTGGGGAGACTGGGTGCGGCAATAGGGCTGATGTCATGAATACGTGCAACTCCTCAGTTATTTTTGAATGAACTGCTCATTCATTAGATCCCACCCAAAGAAATGAGCCCACCAGTATGAACACTTGTTTCATTAGAAAATGATGGAGTCACATTGCCTATGTAGAGCAGGTGCTTATACCTTGGTTGGAAGTCATTGCTCGGGAGAGTGTTGTCTTTTAAGGTGATTGCACTAGGTCCGAGCAGGTGGGAGAAGACTTGTGCAGTGACTGAGTAAGAGAGATAACCTTCAATTACCACATCACCCTCCCGACATTGTAATCATGTCCATGAAATGGTTTATCAACTCGACTTTCCACACTCAGTGAGGAGACTCAGGGTTACGGTGCTCATGAAGTGCACAGACACACTGAGAGCAACAGGTAGCGTGGCCGAGCGGTCTAAGGCGCTGGATTAAGGCTCCAGTCTCTTTGGAGGCGTGGGTTCAAATCCCACCGCTGCCAGAGATGGATTTTTACAGATCTTAATGACGCATCTCCCTTCTGACCCTTCTATTTGCATAAACAGTGACTCTACCAATAGGTCCCTAATTTTAAAACTCTTTTACAGTCTCCTTCTAAGTAAACTCCTAAACCGTGGACTCCAAGAAATCGGCTGATTGGCGCTGCTGTTGTTTTGCTTCATTCTGCTTAGATCACCTTCAAATGGAAGGTTTAACAAATCATTTGTTCTCCCCACGCGGTCACCCGCTCTTCTCTCTGCAAAATAAAATCGAACCTCTGTTAAATAAAGATTTAAAGTAAATTATCTATCTTCCCAAATAAAGTTGGTAAATGTGTTCTTCACAGTTATTTTAAAAATCAGGTTTAAAATAAACAACAGAGGTAGTCAGCAGGATTCAAACCCGTGCAGGGAACCCCCAAAGGATTTCAAGCCCATCACCTTAACCACTCGGCCATAACTACCAGCACTCATTGAGCTATACCGAAACTTTAGATCACAACAAAATTGTGCAAAATGGCCGTGCAGACCTATATATGACTCCGTTTAGTAGGATCTCTAACTGTGTGCAAAGGGCACATTGCTATGTTTCTGTCTAAGCTTTGCTTTAGGTCTGAGGTCTTAAGAACCAAAGCAGGCTCCACGCACACTTGCCTGCACAAAAAAACAAGCATTTGCAATGCGAAAGGTCTCACATTTGTGAGAGTTAGAGCTATTGGCGTTGCAAATGACAATGTCTTTTACCTAGGTTTTGGTTTTCTTTGGGAAAATTTGATGTGTCCACGTTGTGTTTTGGGGCACTTCCTGTCGCGGGCGCTAGGCCTACCCACACAAGTGAGGTAAAAAATGTTATCGGGAGACTTGGGGAAACATAGAATAGCAAAACAAGAGTTACTGCCCCTTGTCTTTATCTACATTTTTTCCTTCCAAATATAAGACAGTGTGTAAAAAAGACGTCTATTTGAGAAATGCCCTTTAATTCGCATGCTAGTGTGGGCACCCCAGAATTCAGAGATGTGCAAATAACCACTGCTCCTTCACTCCTTATCTTGTGCCCATTTTGGAAATAGAAAGGTTTTCTTGATACCTATTTTTCACTCTATATACTTCGGCAAATTAATTGCAGTATACCCGGTATAGAATGAAAACCCACTGCAAGGTGCAGCTCATTTATTTTCTCTGGATACCTAGGGTTCTTGATGAACCTACAAGCCCTATATATCCCCGCAACCAGAAGAGTCCAGCAGGCGTAATGGTATATTGCTTTCAAAAATCTGACATTGCAGAAAAAAGTTACAGAGTAAAACGTAGAGGAAAATGGCTGTTTTTTTCTTCTCAATTTCAATATTTTTTTTTTATTTCAGTTGTTATTTTCTGTAGGAAACACTTGTAAGATCTACACAAGTTACCCATTGCTGAATTCAGAATGTTGTCTTCTTTTCAAAAATGTTTAGGTTACTGGGACCCAGCATTGGTTTCACACCCATTTCTGTCACTGACTGGAAGGAGGCTAAAAGCACACAAAATCGTAAAAATGGGGTATGTCCCAGTAAAATGCCAAAATTGTGTTGAAAAATTGGGTTTTCTGATTCAAGTCTGCCTGTCCCTGAAAGCTGGGAAGCTGGTGATTTTAGCAGTGCAAACCCTTTGTTGATGCCAATTTCAGGGACAAAAACCACAAGCCTTCTTCTCCAGCCCTTTTTTCCATTTTTTTCTTTTTTAAAACAAAATTTTTACTGTATTTTGGCTAATTTCTTGGTCTCCTTCAGGGGAACCCACAAAGTCTGGGTACCTCTAGAATCCCTAGGATGTTGGAAAAAAAGGACGCAAATTTGGCGTGGATAGCTTATGTGGACAAAAATCTATGAGGGCCTAAGCGCGCCCTGCCCCAAATAGCCAAAAAAATGCCTGGCACCTGAGGGGGAAAAGGCTGGCAGCGAAGGGGTTAAAATGCACTATTTTATTCCAATTTCTTCACTTAGCTTCAGATGAACTATTTTTCCCTCCCACCAACTCCTTTCAAAGTGCACCAGCCACCACTGCCTTGGGTGGGACAGATTGTTTTCGATTGCAGTATGGCAGATTGTTTTGGATTGCAGTGTGGTAGTTTGTTTTTGATTGGAGTGCAGCAGATTGCAGTGGGGTAGATTGTTTTGAATTGGAGTAGGGGAGATTGTTTTGAAGTGGAGTCGGGCAGATTGTTTTGGATCGAAGTGGGACAGATTGTTTTGGAGTGGTGCAGATTGTTTTTTATTATAGTGGGGCACATTGGAGTGAGACAGATTTGCTTGGGGTGGGTGGAGAGGATTGGAGTAGGATGAGTTAGAGTGGATTGGATTCGGGTGAGTGATTTGGACTGGAGTGAGGTGGATTAGTGTGGGTGAAGTGGTCTGGATGGGGTGGATTGTAGTGGGGAAGATTGGAGTGGGGTGGATTGAAGTGTACCGCAGGATTATGTGTTAAAGATTAATTTCAGAATTTACACATAATAAAGAAACACTGTTGATTTGCAATATTTTAAACGAGCTAATCGTCATCTTTTGAGAAGAGTGCCCACGAACAAAAGCAAAAGAAAACATGCGTGGAACGTGGGAAAAGACGATTTGGCAAAATAAAAGAAAGTTCGATTTAAATTTAAAACTTAACAGTTTTGGTTGTCCTGCTGGGCATGTTTTTGCCAGTCACAAGCCTTCTGTTTGCAGGGCACTAGAAGGTAAAAGGAAAAAATAGTACCTTGATCAGGTGGGGAGCAGCGGTCAGGCACTGATTAAGCTGAATCAATCAACGCTTGGTCGCTGCTCCACAGAGAGGAACGGAAATGATGCAAGACATGCCTTGATGAATTAGGAAACTGTAAAGAAGAGTGCCACATAAATAAAAAAATGGTGAGAGACATGCGGGCTCCAAGCCCTTTACTGAATGCTACAGAGTCTATCAAGCGAGACCCTAAAAAGGTCAGTTAGTTAAAATAAACAAACATTGTTACTTCTAAATATCAATATTCCAAGGACGCCTAGATGGTCGTCAAGCAAAAAGTTCCTAGTGCATGGAGGGGCTTATGGTAGTTCTGAAGAGAGGCAAAGGACTTGGTCAGAGGGTGGCCTTGTTGGTGTGGTAGGGAAGCAATACCTCAAACGTTATTACTGGGGTAGGGGAGCTTGCAATTCGGAGTAATGAAAATTATCACAAAGCAATCAAGTAATTCCACATCAAAATAACAAGCGTGCGGGCTGACAACCATGCTCTCAGCATCAACGAGCGCAGAGTGAAGTGAATTTTACCATCCTCTGTGCATTTTTATTGCGGGGCTCATTTACATTTGACTTGGCGCGCAGAACGAGTGAGAACCAGGTCAATAGAAACAAAAATCATCTATTTAAAAAGTTTAGTTTCACGTGGGCCTGTTGTCCTTACTTCTTTCAGAATAGCTTTTGAACCTCTGTCCTGTGTGTGTCTGTGACTGTCACGTGAAAGGCAGTCAGAGCATCCAGGTGGGCCCCATGTCACCTGGGGCACCGCCCACCAGTGCTGGAGTTTTAAACAGCACCCGGTTGCATTTTGGGACTTGTGCCTTTTCAATGTGAGCTCAAAGACGGGAGCCTGTGAAATTCTATTGGCTAAAAAATATTAACAGCGGAATGTGAATAGGCCACACAAGACATGACGTCACTGGAAAGCTAAACAGTATGTTGGGGAGACTGGGTGCGGCAATAGGGCTGATGTCATGAATACGTGCAACTCCTCAGTTATTTTTGAATGAACTGCTCATTCATTAGATCCCACCCAAAGAAATGAGCCCACCAGTATGAACACTTGTTTCATTAGAAAATGATGGAGTCACATTGCCTATGTAGAGCAGGTGCTTATACCTTGGTTGGAAGTCATTGCGCGGAGAGTGTTGTCTTTTAAGGTGATTGCACTAGGTCCGAGCAGGTGGGAGAAGACTTGTGCAGTGACTGAGTAAGAGAGATAACCTTCAATTACCACATCACCCTCCCGACATTGTAATCATGTCCATGAAATGGTTTATCAACTCGACTTTCCACACTAAGTGAGGAGAATCAGGGTTGCGGTGCTCATGAAGTGCACAGACACACTGAGAGCAGCAGGTAGCGTGGCCGAGCGGTCTAAGGCGCTGGATTAAGGCTCCAGTCTCTTTGGAGGCGTGGGTTCAAATCCCACCGCTGCCAGAGATGGATTTTTACAGATCTTAATGACGCATCTCCCTTCTGACCCTTCAATTTGCATAAACAGTGACTCTACCAATAGGTCCCTAATTTTAAAACTCTTTTACAGACTCCTTCTAAGTAAACTCCTAAACCGTGGACTCCAAGAAATCGGCTGATTGCCGCTGCTGTTGTTTTGCTTCATTCTGCTTAGATCACCTTCAAATGGAAGGTTTAACAAATAATTTGTTCTCCCCACGCGGTCACCCGCTCTTCTCTCTGCAAAATAAAATCGAACCTCTGTTAAATAAAGATTTAAAGTAAATTATCTATCTTCCCAAATAAAGTTGGTAAATGTGTTCTTCACAGTTATTTTAAAAATCAGGTTTAAAATAAACAACAGAGGTAGTCAGCAGGATTCAAACCCGTGCAGGGAACCCCCAAAGGATTTCAAGCCCATCATCTTAACCACTCGGCCATAACTACCAGCTCTCATTGAGCTATACCGAAACTTTATATCACAACAAAATTGTGCAAAATGGCCGTGCAGACCTATATATGACTCCATTTAGTAGGATCTCTAACTGTGTGCAAAGGGCACATTGCTATGTTTCTGTCTAAGCTTTGCTTTAGGTCTGAGGTCTTAAGAACCAAAGCAGGCTCCATGCACACTTGCCTGCACAAAAAAACAAGCATTTGCAATGCGAAAGGTCTCACATTTGTGAGAGTTAGAGCTATTGGCGTTGCAAATGACAATGTCTTTTACCTAGGTTTTGGTTTTCTTTGGGAAAATTTGATGTGTCCACGTTGTGTTTTGGGGCACTTCCTGTCGCGGGCGCTAGGCCTACCCACACAAGTGAGGTAAAAAATTTTATCGGGAGACTTGGGGAAACATAGAATAGCAAAACAAGAGTTACTGCCCCTTGTCTTTATCTACATTTTTTCCTTCCAAATATAAGGCATTGTGTAAAAAAGACGTCTATTTGAGAAATGCCCTTTAATTCGCATGCTAGTGTGGGCACCCCAGAATTCAGAGATGTGCAAATAACCACTGCTCCTTCACTCCTTATCTTGTGCCCATTTTGGAAATAGAAAGGTTTTCTTGATACCTATTTTTCACTCTATATACTTCGGCAAATTAATTGCAGTATACCCGGTATAGAATGAAAACCCACTGCAAGGTGCAGCTCATTTATTTTCTCTGGATACCTAGGGTTCTTGATGAACCTACAAGCCCTATATATCCCCGCAACCAGAAGAGTCCAGCAGGCGTAATGGTATATTGCTTTCAAAAATCTGACATTGCAGAAAAAAGTTACAGAGTAAAACGTAGAGGAAAATGGCTGTTTTTTTCTTCTCAATTTCAATATTTTTTTTTTATTTCAGTTGTTATTTTCTGTAGGAAACACTTGTAAGATCTACACAAGTTACCCATTGCTGAATTCAGAATGTTGTCTTCTTTTCAAAAATGTTTAGGTTACTGGGACCCAGCATTGGTTTCACACCCATTTCTGTCACTGACTGGAAGGAGGCTAAAAGCACACAAAATCGTAAAAATGGGGTATGTCCCAGTAAAATGCCAAAATTGTGTTGAAAAATTGGGTTTTCTGATTCAAGTCTGCCTGTCCCTGAAAGCTGGGAAGCTGGTGATTTTAGCAGTGCAAACCCTTTGTTGATGCCAATTTCAGGGACAAAAACCACAAGCCTTCTTCTCCAGCCCTTTTTTCCATTTTTTTCTTTTTTAAAACAAAATTTTTACTGTATTTTGGCTAATTTCTTGGTCTCCTTCAGGGGAACCCACAAAGTCTGGGTACCTCTAGAATCCCTAGGATGTTGGAAAAAAAGGACGCAAATTTGGCGTGGATAGCTTATGTGGACAAAAATCTATGAGGGCCTAAGCGCGCCCTGCCCCAAATAGCCAAAAAAATGCCTGCCACCTGAGGGGGAAAAGGCTGGCAGCGAAGGGGTTAAAATGCACTATTTTATTCCAATTTCTTCACTTAGCTTCAGATGAACTATTTTTCCCTCCCACCAACTCCTTTCAAAGTGCACCAGCCACCACTGCCTTGGGTGGGACAGATTGTTTTCGATTGCAGTATGGCAGATTGTTTTGGATTGCAGTGTGGTAGTTTGTTTTTGATTGGAGTGCAGCAGATTGCAGTGGGGTAGATTGTTTTGAATTGGAGTAGGGGAGATTGTTTTGAAGTGGAGTGGGGCAGATTGTTTTGGATCGAAGTGGGACAGATTGTTTTGGAGTGGTGCAGATTGTTTTTTATTATAGTGGGGCACATTGGAGTGAGACAGATTTGCTTGGGGTGGGTGGAGAGGATTGGAGTAGGATGAGTTAGAGTGGATTGGATTCGGGTGAGTGATTTGGACTGCAGTGAGGTGGATTAGTGTGGGTGAAGTGGTCTGGATGGGGTGGATTGTAGTGGGGAAGATTGGAGTGGGGTGGATTGAAGTGTACCGCAGGATTATGTGTTAAAGATTAATTTCAGAATTTACACATAATAAAGAAACACTGTTGATTTGCAATATTTTAAACGAGCTAATCGTCATCTTTTGAGAAGAGTGCCCACGAACAAAAGCAAAAGAAAACATGCGTGGAACGTGGGAAAAGACGATTTGGCAAAATAAAAGAAAGTTCGATTTAAATTTAAAACTTAACAGTTTTGGTTGTCCTGCTGGGCATGTTTTTGCCAGTCACAAGCCTTCTGTTTGCAGGGCACTAGAAGGTAAAAGGAAAAAATAGTACCTTGATCAGGTGGGGAGCAGTGGTCAGGCACTGATTAAGCTGAATCAATCAACACTTGGTCGCTGCCCTACAGAGAGGAACGGAAATGATGCAAGACATGCCTTGATGAATTAGGAAACTGTAAAGAAGAGTGCCACATAAATAAAAAAATGGTGAGAGACATGCGGGCTCCAAGCACTTTACTGAATACTACAGAGTCTATCAAGCGAGACCCTAAAAAGGTCAGTTAGTTAAAATAAACAAACATTGTTACTTCTAAATATCAATATTCCAAGGACGCCTAGATGGTCGTCAAGCAAAAAGTTCCTAGTGCATGGAGGGGCTTATGGTAGTTCTGAAGAGAGGCAAAGGACTTGGTCAGAGGGTGGCCTTGTTGGTGTGGTAGGGAAGCAATACCTCAAACGTTATTACTGGGGTAGGGGAGCTTGCAATTCGGAGTAATGAAAATTATCACAAAGCAATCAAGTAATTCCACATCAAAATAACAAGCGTGCGGGCTGACAACCATGCTCTCAGCATCAACGAGCGCAGAGTGAAGTGAATTTTACCATCCTCTGTGCATTTTTATTGCGGGGCTCATTTACATTTGACTTGGCGCGCAGAACGAGTGAGAACCAGGTCAATAGAAACAAAAATCAACTATTTAAAAAGTTTAGTTTCACGTGGGCCTGTTGTGCTTACTTCTTTCAGAATAGCTTTTGAACCTCTGTCCTGTGTGTGTCTGTGACTGTCACGTGAAAAGGCAGTCAGGGCATCCAGGTGGACCCCATGTCACCTGGGGCACCGCCCACCAGTGCTGGAGTTTTAAACAGCACCCGGTTGCATTTTGGGACTTGTGCCTTTTCAATGTGAGCTCAAAGACGGGAGCCTGTGAAATTCTATTGGCTAAAAAATATTAACAGCGGAATGTGAATAGGCCACACAAGACATGACGTCACTGGAAAGCTAAACAGTATGTTGGGGAGACTGGGTGCGGCAATAGGGCTGATGTCATGAATACGTGCAACTCCTCAGTTATTTTTGAATGAACTGCTCATTCATTAGATCCCACCCAAAGAAATGAGCCCACCAGTATGAACACTTGTTTCATTAGAAAATGATGGAGTCACATTGCCTATGTAGAGCAGGTGCTTATACCTTGGTTGGAAGTCATTGCTCGGGAGAGTGTTGTCTTTTAAGGTGATTGCACTAGGTCCGAGCAGGTGGGAGAAGACTTGTGCAGTGACTGAGTAAGAGAGATAACCTTCAATTACCACATCACCCTCCCGACATTGTAATCATGTCCATGAAATGGTTTATCAACTCGACTTTCCACACTCAGTGAGGAGACTCAGGGTTACGGTGCTCATGAAGTGCACAGACACACTGAGAGCAACAGGTAGCGTGGCCGAGCGGTCTAAGGCGCTGGATTAAGGCTCCAGTCTCTTTGGAGGCGTGGGTTCAAATCCCACCGCTGCCAGAGATGGATTTTTACAGATCTTAATGACGCATCTCCCTTCTGACCCTTCTATTTGCATAAACAGTGACTCTACCAATAGGTCCCTAATTTTAAAACTCTTTTACAGTCTCCTTCTAAGTAAACTCCTAAACCGTGGACTCCAAGAAATCGGCTGATTGGCGCTGCTGTTGTTTTGCTTCATTCTGCTTAGATCACCTTCAAATGGAAGGTTTAACAAATCATTTGTTCTCCCCACGCGGTCACCCGCTCTTCTCTCTGCAAAATAAAATCGAACCTCTGTTAAATAAAGATTTAAAGTAAATTATCTATCTTCCCAAATAAAGTTGGTAAATGTGTTCTTCACAGTTATTTTAAAAATCAGGTTTAAAATAAACAACAGAGGTAGTCAGCAGGATTCAAACCCGTGCAGGGAACCCCCAAAGGATTTCAAGCCCATCACCTTAACCACTCGGCCATAACTACCAGCACTCATTGAGCTATACCGAAACTTTAGATCACAACAAAATTGTGCAAAATGGCCGTGCAGACCTATATATGACTCCGTTTAGTAGGATCTCTAACTGTGTGCAAAGGGCACATTGCTATGTTTCTGTCTAAGCTTTGCTTTAGGTCTGAGGTCTTAAGAACCAAAGCAGGCTCCACGCACACTTGCCTGCACAAAAAAACAAGCATTTGCAATGCGAAAGGTCTCACATTTGTGAGAGTTAGAGCTATTGGCGTTGCAAATGACAATGTCTTTTACCTAGGTTTTGGTTTTCTTTGGGAAAATTTGATGTGTCCACGTTGTGTTTTGGGGCACTTCCTGTCGCGGGCGCTAGGCCTACCCACACAAGTGAGGTAAAAAATGTTATCGGGAGACTTGGGGAAACATAGAATAGCAAAACAAGAGTTACTGCCCCTTGTCTTTATCTACATTTTTTCCTTCCAAATATAAGACAGTGTGTAAAAAAGACGTCTATTTGAGAAATGCCCTTTAATTCGCATGCTAGTGTGGGCACCCCAGAATTCAGAGATGTGCAAATAACCACTGCTCCTTCACTCCTTATCTTGTGCCCATTTTGGAAATAGAAAGGTTTTCTTGATACCTATTTTTCACTCTATATACTTCGGCAAATTAATTGCAGTATACCCGGTATAGAATGAAAACCCACTGCAAGGTGCAGCTCATTTATTTTCTCTGGATACCTAGGGTTCTTGATGAACCTACAAGCCCTATATATCCCCGCAACCAGAAGAGTCCAGCAGGCGTAATGGTATATTGCTTTCAAAAATCTGACATTGCAGAAAAAAGTTACAGAGTAAAACGTAGAGGAAAATGGCTGTTTTTTTCTTCTCAATTTCAATATTTTTTTTTTATTTCAGTTGTTATTTTCTGTAGGAAACACTTGTAAGATCTACACAAGTTACCCATTGCTGAATTCAGAATGTTGTCTTCTTTTCAAAAATGTTTAGGTTACTGGGACCCAGCATTGGTTTCACACCCATTTCTGTCACTGACTGGAAGGAGGCTAAAAGCACACAAAATCGTAAAAATGGGGTATGTCCCAGTAAAATGCCAAAATTGTGTTGAAAAATTGGGTTTTCTGATTCAAGTCTGCCTGTCCCTGAAAGCTGGGAAGCTGGTGATTTTAGCAGTGCAAACCCTTTGTTGATGCCAATTTCAGGGACAAAAACCACAAGCCTTCTTCTCCAGCCCTTTTTTCCATTTTTTTCTTTTTTAAAACAAAATTTTTACTGTATTTTGGCTAATTTCTTGGTCTCCTTCAGGGGAACCCACAAAGTCTGGGTACCTCTAGAATCCCTAGGATGTTGGAAAAAAAGGACGCAAATTTGGCGTGGATAGCTTATGTGGACAAAAATCTATGAGGGCCTAAGCGCGCCCTGCCCCAAATAGCCAAAAAAATGCCTGGCACCTGAGGGGGAAAAGGCTGGCAGCGAAGGGGTTAAAATGCACTATTTTATTCCAATTTCTTCACTTAGCTTCAGATGAACTATTTTTCCCTCCCACCAACTCCTTTCAAAGTGCACCAGCCACCACTGCCTTGGGTGGGACAGATTGTTTTCGATTGCAGTATGGCAGATTGTTTTGGATTGCAGTGTGGTAGTTTGTTTTTGATTGGAGTGCAGCAGATTGCAGTGGGGTAGATTGTTTTGAATTGGAGTAGGGGAGATTGTTTTGAAGTGGAGTCGGGCAGATTGTTTTGGATCGAAGTGGGACAGATTGTTTTGGAGTGGTGCAGATTGTTTTTTATTATAGTGGGGCACATTGGAGTGAGACAGATTTGCTTGGGGTGGGTGGAGAGGATTGGAGTAGGATGAGTTAGAGTGGATTGGATTCGGGTGAGTGATTTGGACTGGAGTGAGGTGGATTAGTGTGGGTGAAGTGGTCTGGATGGGGTGGATTGTAGTGGGGAAGATTGGAGTGGGGTGGATTGAAGTGTACCGCAGGATTATGTGTTAAAGATTAATTTCAGAATTTACACATAATAAAGAAACACTGTTGATTTGCAATATTTTAAACGAGCTAATCGTCATCTTTTGAGAAGAGTGCCCACGAACAAAAGCAAAAGAAAACATGCGTGGAACGTGGGAAAAGACGATTTGGCAAAATAAAAGAAAGTTCGATTTAAATTTAAAACTTAACAGTTTTGGTTGTCCTGCTGGGCATGTTTTTGCCAGTCACAAGCCTTCTGTTTGCAGGGCACTAGAAGGTAAAAGGAAAAAATAGTACCTTGATCAGGTGGGGAGCAGCGGTCAGGCACTGATTAAGCTGAATCAATCAACGCTTGGTCGCTGCTCCACAGAGAGGAACGGAAATGATGCAAGACATGCCTTGATGAATTAGGAAACTGTAAAGAAGAGTGCCACATAAATAAAAAAATGGTGAGAGACATGCGGGCTCCAAGCCCTTTACTGAATGCTACAGAGTCTATCAAGCGAGACCCTAAAAAGGTCAGTTAGTTAAAATAAACAAACATTGTTACTTCTAAATATCAATATTCCAAGGACGCCTAGATGGTCGTCAAGCAAAAAGTTCCTAGTGCATGGAGGGGCTTATGGTAGTTCTGAAGAGAGGCAAAGGACTTGGTCAGAGGGTGGCCTTGTTGGTGTGGTAGGGAAGCAATACCTCAAACGTTATTACTGGGGTAGGGGAGCTTGCAATTCGGAGTAATGAAAATTATCACAAAGCAATCAAGTAATTCCACATCAAAATAACAAGCGTGCGGGCTGACAACCATGCTCTCAGCATCAACGAGCGCAGAGTGAAGTGAATTTTACCATCCTCTGTGCATTTTTATTGCGGGGCTCATTTACATTTGACTTGGCGCGCAGAACGAGTGAGAACCAGGTCAATAGAAACAAAAATCATCTATTTAAAAAGTTTAGTTTCACGTGGGCCTGTTGTCCTTACTTCTTTCAGAATAGCTTTTGAACCTCTGTCCTGTGTGTGTCTGTGACTGTCACGTGAAAGGCAGTCAGAGCATCCAGGTGGGCCCCATGTCACCTGGGGCACCGCCCACCAGTGCTGGAGTTTTAAACAGCACCCGGTTGCATTTTGGGACTTGTGCCTTTTCAATGTGAGCTCAAAGACGGGAGCCTGTGAAATTCTATTGGCTAAAAAATATTAACAGCGGAATGTGAATAGGCCACACAAGACATGACGTCACTGGAAAGCTAAACAGTATGTTGGGGAGACTGGGTGCGGCAATAGGGCTGATGTCATGAATACGTGCAACTCCTCAGTTATTTTTGAATGAACTGCTCATTCATTAGATCCCACCCAAAGAAATGAGCCCACCAGTATGAACACTTGTTTCATTAGAAAATGATGGAGTCACATTGCCTATGTAGAGCAGGTGCTTATACCTTGGTTGGAAGTCATTGCGCGGAGAGTGTTGTCTTTTAAGGTGATTGCACTAGGTCCGAGCAGGTGGGAGAAGACTTGTGCAGTGACTGAGTAAGAGAGATAACCTTCAATTACCACATCACCCTCCCGACATTGTAATCATGTCCATGAAATGGTTTATCAACTCGACTTTCCACACTAAGTGAGGAGAATCAGGGTTGCGGTGCTCATGAAGTGCACAGACACACTGAGAGCAGCAGGTAGCGTGGCCGAGCGGTCTAAGGCGCTGGATTAAGGCTCCAGTCTCTTTGGAGGCGTGGGTTCAAATCCCACCGCTGCCAGAGATGGATTTTTACAGATCTTAATGACGCATCTCCCTTCTGACCCTTCAATTTGCATAAACAGTGACTCTACCAATAGGTCCCTAATTTTAAAACTCTTTTACAGACTCCTTCTAAGTAAACTCCTAAACCGTGGACTCCAAGAAATCGGCTGATTGCCGCTGCTGTTGTTTTGCTTCATTCTGCTTAGATCACCTTCAAATGGAAGGTTTAACAAATAATTTGTTCTCCCCACGCGGTCACCCGCTCTTCTCTCTGCAAAATAAAATCGAACCTCTGTTAAATAAAGATTTAAAGTAAATTATCTATCTTCCCAAATAAAGTTGGTAAATGTGTTCTTCACAGTTATTTTAAAAATCAGGTTTAAAATAAACAACAGAGGTAGTCAGCAGGATTCAAACCCGTGCAGGGAACCCCCAAAGGATTTCAAGCCCATCATCTTAACCACTCGGCCATAACTACCAGCTCTCATTGAGCTATACCGAAACTTTATATCACAACAAAATTGTGCAAAATGGCCGTGCAGACCTATATATGACTCCATTTAGTAGGATCTCTAACTGTGTGCAAAGGGCACATTGCTATGTTTCTGTCTAAGCTTTGCTTTAGGTCTGAGGTCTTAAGAACCAAAGCAGGCTCCATGCACACTTGCCTGCACAAAAAAACAAGCATTTGCAATGCGAAAGGTCTCACATTTGTGAGAGTTAGAGCTATTGGCGTTGCAAATGACAATGTCTTTTACCTAGGTTTTGGTTTTCTTTGGGAAAATTTGATGTGTCCACGTTGTGTTTTGGGGCACTTCCTGTCGCGGGCGCTAGGCCTACCCACACAAGTGAGGTAAAAAAATTTATCGGGAGACTTGGGGAAACATAGAATAGCAAAACAAGAGTTACTGCCCCTTGTCTTTATCTACATTTTTTCCTTCCAAATATAAGGCATTGTGTAAAAAAGACGTCTATTTGAGAAATGCCCTTTAATTCGCATGCTAGTGTGGGCACCCCAGAATTCAGAGATGTGCAAATAACCACTGCTCCTTCACTCCTTATCTTGTGCCCATTTTGGAAATAGAAAGGTTTTCTTGATACCTATTTTTCACTCTATATACTTCGGCAAATTAATTGCAGTATACCCGGTATAGAATGAAAACCCACTGCAAGGTGCAGCTCATTTATTTTCTCTGGATACCTAGGGTTCTTGATGAACCTACAAGCCCTATATATCCCCGCAACCAGAAGAGTCCAGCAGGCGTAATGGTATATTGCTTTCAAAAATCTGACATTGCAGAAAAAAGTTACAGAGTAAAACGTAGAGGAAAATGGCTGTTTTTTTCTTCTCAATTTCAATATTTTTTTTTTATTTCAGTTGTTATTTTCTGTAGGAAACACTTGTAAGATCTACACAAGTTACCCATTGCTGAATTCAGAATGTTGTCTTCTTTTCAAAAATGTTTAGGTTACTGGGACCCAGCATTGGTTTCACACCCATTTCTGTCACTGACTGGAAGGAGGCTAAAAGCACACAAAATCGTAAAAATGGGGTATGTCCCAGTAAAATGCCAAAATTGTGTTGAAAAATTGGGTTTTCTGATTCAAGTCTGCCTGTCCCTGAAAGCTGGGAAGCTGGTGATTTTAGCAGTGCAAACCCTTTGTTGATGCCAATTTCAGGGACAAAAACCACAAGCCTTCTTCTCCAGCCCTTTTTTCCATTTTTTTCTTTTTTAAAACAAAATTTTTACTGTATTTTGGCTAATTTCTTGGTCTCCTTCAGGGGAACCCACAAAGTCTGGGTACCTCTAGAATCCCTAGGATGTTGGAAAAAAAGGACGCAAATTTGGCGTGGATAGCTTATGTGGACAAAAATCTATGAGGGCCTAAGCGCGCCCTGCCCCAAATAGCCAAAAAAATGCCTGCCACCTGAGGGGGAAAAGGCTGGCAGCGAAGGGGTTAAAATGCACTATTTTATTCCAATTTCTTCACTTAGCTTCAGATGAACTATTTTTCCCTCCCACCAACTCCTTTCAAAGTGCACCAGCCACCACTGCCTTGGGTGGGACAGATTGTTTTCGATTGCAGTATGGCAGATTGTTTTGGATTGCAGTGTGGTAGTTTGTTTTTGATTGGAGTGCAGCAGATTGCAGTGGGGTAGATTGTTTTGAATTGGAGTAGGGGAGATTGTTTTGAAGTGGAGTGGGGCAGATTGTTTTGGATCGAAGTGGGACAGATTGTTTTGGAGTGGTGCAGATTGTTTTTTATTATAGTGGGGCACATTGGAGTGAGACAGATTTGCTTGGGGTGGGTGGAGAGGATTGGAGTAGGATGAGTTAGAGTGGATTGGATTCGGGTGAGTGATTTGGACTGCAGTGAGGTGGATTAGTGTGGGTGAAGTGGTCTGGATGGGGTGGATTGTAGTGGGGAAGATTGGAGTGGGGTGGATTGAAGTGTACCGCAGGATTATGTGTTAAAGATTAATTTCAGAATTTACACATAATAAAGAAACACTGTTGATTTGCAATATTTTAAACGAGCTAATCGTCATCTTTTGAGAAGAGTGCCCACGAACAAAAGCAAAAGAAAACATGCGTGGAACGTGGGAAAAGACGATTTGGCAAAATAAAAGAAAGTTCGATTTAAATTTAAAACTTAACAGTTTTGGTTGTCCTGCTGGGCATGTTTTTGCCAGTCACAAGCCTTCTGTTTGCAGGGCACTAGAAGGTAAAAGGAAAAAATAGTACCTTGATCAGGTGGGGAGCAGTGGTCAGGCACTGATTAAGCTGAATCAATCAACACTTGGTCGCTGCCCTACAGAGAGGAACGGAAATGATGCAAGACATGCCTTGATGAATTAGGAAACTGTAAAGAAGAGTGCCACATAAATAAAAAAATGGTGAGAGACATGCGGGCTCCAAGCACTTTACTGAATACTACAGAGTCTATCAAGCGAGACCCTAAAAAGGTCAGTTAGTTAAAATAAACAAACATTGTTACTTCTAAATATCAATATTCCAAGGACGCCTAGATGGTCGTCAAGCAAAAAGTTCCTAGTGCATGGAGGGGCTTATGGTAGTTCTGAAGAGAGGCAAAGGACTTGGTCAGAGGGTGGCCTTGTTGGTGTGGTAGGGAAGCAATACCTCAAACGTTATTACTGGGGTAGGGGAGCTTGCAATTCGGAGTAATGAAAATTATCACAAAGCAATCAAGTAATTCCACATCAAAATAACAAGCGTGCGGGCTGACAACCATGCTCTCAGCATCAACGAGCGCAGAGTGAAGTGAATTTTACCATCCTCTGTGCATTTTTATTGCGGGGCTCATTTACATTTGACTTGGCGCGCAGAACGAGTGAGAACCAGGTCAATAGAAACAAAAATCAACTATTTAAAAAGTTTAGTTTCACGTGGGCCTGTTGTGCTTACTTCTTTCAGAATAGCTTTTGAACCTCTGTCCTGTGTGTGTCTGTGACTGTCACGTGAAAAGGCAGTCAGGGCATCCAGGTGGACCCCATGTCACCTGGGGCACCGCCCACCAGTGCTGGAGTTTTAAACAGCACCCGGTTGCATTTTGGGACTTGTGCCTTTTCAATGTGAGCTCAAAGACGGGAGCCTGTGAAATTCTATTGGCTAAAAAATATTAACAGCGGAATGTGAATAGGCCACACAAGACATGACGTCACTGGAAAGCTAAACAGTATGTTGGGGAGACTGGGTGCGGCAATAGGGCTGATGTCATGAATACGTGCAACTCCTCAGTTATTTTTGAATGAACTGCTCATTCATTAGATCCCACCCAAAGAAATGAGCCCACCAGTATGAACACTTGTTTCATTAGAAAATGATGGAGTCACATTGCCTATGTAGAGCAGGTGCTTATACCTTGGTTGGAAGTCATTGCTCGGGAGAGTGTTGTCTTTTAAGGTGATTGCACTAGGTCCGAGCAGGTGGGAGAAGACTTGTGCAGTGACTGAGTAAGAGAGATAACCTTCAATTACCACATCACCCTCCCGACATTGTAATCATGTCCATGAAATGGTTTATCAACTCGACTTTCCACACTCAGTGAGGAGACTCAGGGTTACGGTGCTCATGAAGTGCACAGACACACTGAGAGCAACAGGTAGCGTGGCCGAGCGGTCTAAGGCGCTGGATTAAGGCTCCAGTCTCTTTGGAGGCGTGGGTTCAAATCCCACCGCTGCCAGAGATGGATTTTTACAGATCTTAATGACGCATCTCCCTTCTGACCCTTCTATTTGCATAAACAGTGACTCTACCAATAGGTCCCTAATTTTAAAACTCTTTTACAGTCTCCTTCTAAGTAAACTCCTAAACCGTGGACTCCAAGAAATCGGCTGATTGGCGCTGCTGTTGTTTTGCTTCATTCTGCTTAGATCACCTTCAAATGGAAGGTTTAACAAATCATTTGTTCTCCCCACGCGGTCACCCGCTCTTCTCTCTGCAAAATAAAATCGAACCTCTGTTAAATAAAGATTTAAAGTAAATTATCTATCTTCCCAAATAAAGTTGGTAAATGTGTTCTTCACAGTTATTTTAAAAATCAGGTTTAAAATAAACAACAGAGGTAGTCAGCAGGATTCAAACCCGTGCAGGGAACCCCCAAAGGATTTCAAGCCCATCACCTTAACCACTCGGCCATAACTACCAGCACTCATTGAGCTATACCGAAACTTTAGATCACAACAAAATTGTGCAAAATGGCCGTGCAGACCTATATATGACTCCGTTTAGTAGGATCTCTAACTGTGTGCAAAGGGCACATTGCTATGTTTCTGTCTAAGCTTTGCTTTAGGTCTGAGGTCTTAAGAACCAAAGCAGGCTCCACGCACACTTGCCTGCACAAAAAAACAAGCATTTGCAATGCGAAAGGTCTCACATTTGTGAGAGTTAGAGCTATTGGCGTTGCAAATGACAATGTCTTTTACCTAGGTTTTGGTTTTCTTTGGGAAAATTTGATGTGTCCACGTTGTGTTTTGGGGCACTTCCTGTCGCGGGCGCTAGGCCTACCCACACAAGTGAGGTAAAAAATGTTATCGGGAGACTTGGGGAAACATAGAATAGCAAAACAAGAGTTACTGCCCCTTGTCTTTATCTACATTTTTTCCTTCCAAATATAAGACAGTGTGTAAAAAAGACGTCTATTTGAGAAATGCCCTTTAATTCGCATGCTAGTGTGGGCACCCCAGAATTCAGAGATGTGCAAATAACCACTGCTCCTTCACTCCTTATCTTGTGCCCATTTTGGAAATAGAAAGGTTTTCTTGATACCTATTTTTCACTCTATATACTTCGGCAAATTAATTGCAGTATACCCGGTATAGAATGAAAACCCACTGCAAGGTGCAGCTCATTTATTTTCTCTGGATACCTAGGGTTCTTGATGAACCTACAAGCCCTATATATCCCCGCAACCAGAAGAGTCCAGCAGGCGTAATGGTATATTGCTTTCAAAAATCTGACATTGCAGAAAAAAGTTACAGAGTAAAACGTAGAGGAAAATGGCTGTTTTTTTCTTCTCAATTTCAATATTTTTTTTTTATTTCAGTTGTTATTTTCTGTAGGAAACACTTGTAAGATCTACACAAGTTACCCATTGCTGAATTCAGAATGTTGTCTTCTTTTCAAAAATGTTTAGGTTACTGGGACCCAGCATTGGTTTCACACCCATTTCTGTCACTGACTGGAAGGAGGCTAAAAGCACACAAAATCGTAAAAATGGGGTATGTCCCAGTAAAATGCCAAAATTGTGTTGAAAAATTGGGTTTTCTGATTCAAGTCTGCCTGTCCCTGAAAGCTGGGAAGCTGGTGATTTTAGCAGTGCAAACCCTTTGTTGATGCCAATTTCAGGGACAAAAACCACAAGCCTTCTTCTCCAGCCCTTTTTTCCATTTTTTTCTTTTTTAAAACAAAATTTTTACTGTATTTTGGCTAATTTCTTGGTCTCCTTCAGGGGAACCCACAAAGTCTGGGTACCTCTAGAATCCCTAGGATGTTGGAAAAAAAGGACGCAAATTTGGCGTGGATAGCTTATGTGGACAAAAATCTATGAGGGCCTAAGCGCGCCCTGCCCCAAATAGCCAAAAAAATGCCTGGCACCTGAGGGGGAAAAGGCTGGCAGCGAAGGGGTTAAAATGCACTATTTTATTCCAATTTCTTCACTTAGCTTCAGATGAACTATTTTTCCCTCCCACCAACTCCTTTCAAAGTGCACCAGCCACCACTGCCTTGGGTGGGACAGATTGTTTTCGATTGCAGTATGGCAGATTGTTTTGGATTGCAGTGTGGTAGTTTGTTTTTGATTGGAGTGCAGCAGATTGCAGTGGGGTAGATTGTTTTGAATTGGAGTAGGGGAGATTGTTTTGAAGTGGAGTCGGGCAGATTGTTTTGGATCGAAGTGGGACAGATTGTTTTGGAGTGGTGCAGATTGTTTTTTATTATAGTGGGGCACATTGGAGTGAGACAGATTTGCTTGGGGTGGGTGGAGAGGATTGGAGTAGGATGAGTTAGAGTGGATTGGATTCGGGTGAGTGATTTGGACTGGAGTGAGGTGGATTAGTGTGGGTGAAGTGGTCTGGATGGGGTGGATTGTAGTGGGGAAGATTGGAGTGGGGTGGATTGAAGTGTACCGCAGGATTATGTGTTAAAGATTAATTTCAGAATTTACACATAATAAAGAAACACTGTTGATTTGCAATATTTTAAACGAGCTAATCGTCATCTTTTGAGAAGAGTGCCCACGAACAAAAGCAAAAGAAAACATGCGTGGAACGTGGGAAAAGACGATTTGGCAAAATAAAAGAAAGTTCGATTTAAATTTAAAACTTAACAGTTTTGGTTGTCCTGCTGGGCATGTTTTTGCCAGTCACAAGCCTTCTGTTTGCAGGGCACTAGAAGGTAAAAGGAAAAAATAGTACCTTGATCAGGTGGGGAGCAGCGGTCAGGCACTGATTAAGCTGAATCAATCAACGCTTGGTCGCTGCTCTACAGAGAGGAACGGAAATGATGCAAGACATGCCTTGATGAATTAGGAAACTGTAAAGAAGAGTGCCACATAAATAAAAAAATGGTGAGAGACATGCGGGCTCCAAGCCCTTTACTGAATGCTACAGAGTCTATCAAGCGAGACCCTAAAAAGGTCAGTTAGTTAAAATAAACAAACATTGTTACTTCTAAATATCAATATTCCAAGGACGCCTAGATGGTCGTCAAGCAAAAAGTTCCTAGTGCATGGAGGGGCTTATGGTAGTTCTGAAGAGAGGCAAAGGACTTGGTCAGAGGGTGGCCTTGTTGGTGTGGTAGGGAAGCAATACCTCAAACGTTATTACTGGGGTAGGGGAGCTTGCAATTCGGAGTAATGAAAATTATCACAAAGCAATCAAGTAATTCCACATCAAAATAACAAGCGTGCGGGCTGACAACCATGCTCTCAGCATCAACGAGCGCAGAGTGAAGTGAATTTTACCATCCTCTGTGCATTTTTATTGCGGGGCTCATTTACATTTGACTTGGCGGGCAGAACGAGTGAGAACCAGGTCAATAGAAACAAAAATCATCTATTTAAAAAGTTTAGTTTCACGTGGGCCTGTTGTCCTTACTTCTTTCAGAATAGCTTTTGAACCTCTGTCCTGTGTGTGTCTGTGACTGTCACGTGAAAGGCAGTCAGAGCATCCAGGTGGGCCCCATGTCACCTGGGGCACAGCCCACCAGTGCTGGAGTTTTAAACAGCACCCGGTTGCATTTTGGGACTTGTGCCTTTTCAATGTGAGCTCAAAGACGGGAGCCTGTGAAATTCTATTGGCTAAAAAATATTAACAGCGGAATGTGAATAGGCCACACAAGACATGACGTCACTGGAAAGCTAAACAGTATGTTGGGGAGACTGGGTGCGGCAATAGGGCTGATGTCATGAATACGTGCAACTCCTCAGTTATTTTTGAATGAACTGCTCATTCATTAGATCCCACCCAAAGAAATGAGCCCACCAGTATGAACACTTGTTTCATTAGAAAATGATGGAGTCACATTGCCTATGTAGAGCAGGTGCTTATACCTTGGTTGGAAGTCATTGCGCGGAGAGTGTTGTCTTTTAAGGTGATTGCACTAGGTCCGAGCAGGTGGGAGAAGACTTGTGCAGTGACTGAGTAAGAGAGATAACCTTCAATTACCACATCACCCTCCCGACATTGTAATCATGTCCATGAAATGGTTTATCAACTCGACTTTCCACACTAAGTGAGGAGACTCAGGGTTGCGGTGCTCATGAAGTGCACAGACACACTGAGAGCAGCAGGTAGCGTGGCCGAGCGGTCTAAGGCGCTGGATTAAGGCTCCAGTCTCTTTGGAGGCGTGGGTTCAAATCCCACCGCTGCCAGAGATGGATTTTTACAGATCTTAATGACGCATCTCCCTTCTGACCCTTCAATTTGCATAAACAGTGACTCTACCAATAGGTCCCTAATTTTAAAACTCTTTTACAGTCTCCTTCTAAGTAAACTCCTAAACCGTGGACTCCAAGAAATCGGCTGATTGCCGCTGCTGTTGTTTTGCTTCATTCTGCTTAGATCACCTTCAAATGGAAGGTTTAACAAATCATTTGTTCTCCCCACGCGGTCACCCGCTCTTCTCTCTGCAAAATAAAATCGAACCTCTGTTAAATAAAGATTTAAAGTAAATTATCTATCTTCCCAAATAAAGTTGGTAAATGTGTTCTTCACAGTTATTTTAAAAATCAGGTTTAAAATAAACAACAGAGGTAGTCAGCAGGATTCAAACCCGTGCAGGGAACCCCCAAAGGATTTCAAGCCCATCATCTTAACCACTCGGCCATAACTACCAGCTCTCATTGAGCTATACCGAAACTTTATATCACAACAAAATTGTGCAAAATGGCCGTGCAGACCTATATATGACTCCATTTAGTAGGATCTCTAACTGTGTGCAAAGGGCACATTGCTATGTTTCTGTCTAAGCTTTGCTTTAGGTCTGAGGTCTTAAGAACCAAAGCAGGCTCCATGCACACTTGCCTGCACAAAAAAACAAGCATTTGCAATGCGAAAGGTCTCACATTTGTGAGAGTTAGAGCTATTGGCGTTGCAAATGACAATGTCTTTTACCTAGGTTTTGGTTTTCTTTGGGAAAATTTGATGTGTCCACGTTGTGTTTTGGGGCACTTCCTGTCGCGGGCGCTAGGCCTACCCACACAAGTGAGGTAAAAAAATTTATCGGGAGACTTGGGGAAACATAGAATAGCAAAACAAGAGTTACTGCCCCTTGTCTTTATCTACATTTTTTCCTTCCAAATATAAGGCATTGTGTAAAAAAGACGTCTATTTGAGAAATGCCCTTTAATTCGCATGCTAGTGTGGGCACCCCAGAATTCAGAGATGTGCAAATAACCACTGCTCCTTCACTCCTTATCTTGTGCCCATTTTGGAAATAGAAAGGTTTTCTTGATACCTATTTTTCACTCTATATACTTCGGCAAATTAATTGCAGTATACCCGGTATAGAATGAAAACCCACTGCAAGGTGCAGCTCATTTATTTTCTCTGGATACCTAGGGTTCTTGATGAACCTACAAGCCCTATATATCCCCGCAACCAGAAGAGTCCAGCAGGCGTAATGGTATATTGCTTTCAAAAATCTGACATTGCAGAAAAAAGTTACAGAGTAAAACGTAGAGGAAAATGGCTGTTTTTTTCTTCTCAATTTCAATATTTTTTTTTTATTTCAGTTGTTATTTTCTGTAGGAAACACTTGTAAGATCTACACAAGTTACCCATTGCTGAATTCAGAATGTTGTCTTCTTTTCAAAAATGTTTAGGTTACTGGGACCCAGCATTGGTTTCACACCCATTTCTGTCACTGACTGGAAGGAGGCTAAAAGCACACAAAATCGTAAAAATGGGGTATGTCCCAGTAAAATGCCAAAATTGTGTTGAAAAATTGGGTTTTCTGATTCAAGTCTGCCTGTCCCTGAAAGCTGGGAAGCTGGTGATTTTAGCAGTGCAAACCCTTTGTTGATGCCAATTTCAGGGACAAAAACCACAAGCCTTCTTCTCCAGCCCTTTTTTCCATTTTTTTCTTTTTTAAAACAAAATTTTTACTGTATTTTGGCTAATTTCTTGGTCTCCTTCAGGGGAACCCACAAAGTCTGGGTACCTCTAGAATCCCTAGGATGTTGGAAAAAAAGGACGCAAATTTGGCGTGGATAGCTTATGTGGACAAAAATCTATGAGGGCCTAAGCGCGCCCTGCCCCAAATAGCCAAAAAAATGCCTGGCACCTGAGGGGGAAAAGGCTGGCAGCGAAGGGGTTAAAATGCACTATTTTATTCCAATTTCTTCACTTAGCTTCAGATGAACTATTTTTCCCTCCCACCAACTCCTTTCAAAGTGCACCAGCCACCACTGCCTTGGGTGGGACAGATTGTTTTCGATTGCAGTATGGCAGATTGTTTTGGATTGCAGTGTGGTAGTTTGTTTTTGATTGGAGTGCAGCAGATTGCAGTGGGGTAGATTGTTTTGAATTGGAGTAGGGGAGATTGTTTTGAAGTGGAGTGGGGCAGATTGTTTTGGATCGAAGTGGGACAGATTGTTTTGGAGTGGTGCAGATTGTTTTTTATTATAGTGGGGCACATTGGAGTGAGACAGATTTGCTTGGGGTGGGTGGAGAGGATTGGAGTAGGATGAGTTAGAGTGGATTGGATTCGGGTGAGTGATTTGGACTGCAGTGAGGTGGATTAGTGTGGGTGAAGTGGTCTGGATGGGGTGGATTGTAGTGGGGAAGATTGGAGTGGGGTGGATTGAAGTGTACCGCAGGATTATGTGTTAAAGATTAATTTCAGAATTTACACATAATAAAGAAACACTGTTGATTTGCAATATTTTAAACGAGCTAATCGTCATCTTTTGAGAAGAGTGCCCACGAACAAAAGCAAAAGAAAACATGCGTGGAACGTGGGAAAAGACGATTTGGCAAAATAAAAGAAAGTTCGATTTAAATTTAAAACTTAACAGTTTTGGTTGTCCTGCTGGGCATGTTTTTGCCAGTCACAAGCCTTCTGTTTGCAGGGCACTAGAAGGTAAAAGGAAAAAATAGTACCTTGATCAGGTGGGGAGCAGCGGTCAGGCACTGATTAAGCTGAATCAATCAACACTTGGTCGCTGCCCTACAGAGAGGAACGGAAATGATGCAAGACATGCCTTGATGAATTAGGAAACTGTAAAGAAGAGTGCCACATAAATAAAAAAATGGTGAGAGACATGCGGGCTCCAAGCACTTTACTGAATACTACAGAGTCTATCAAGCGAGACCCTAAAAAGGTCAGTTAGTTAAAATAAACAAACATTGTTACTTCTAAATATCAATATTCCAAGGACGCCTAGATGGTCGTCAAGCAAAAAGTTCCTAGTGCATGGAGGGGCTTATGGTAGTTCTGAAGAGAGGCAAAGGACTTGGTCAGAGGGTGGCCTTGTTGGTGTGGTAGGGAAGCAATACCTCAAACGTTATTACTGGGGTAGGGGAGCTTGCAATTCGGAGTAATGAAAATTATCACAAAGCAATCAAGTAATTCCACATCAAAATAACAAGCGTGCGGGCTGACAACCATGCTCTCAGCATCAACGAGCGCAGAGTGAAGTGAATTTTACCATCCTCTGTGCATTTTTATTGCGGGGCTCATTTACATTTGATTTGGCGCGCAGAACGAGTGAGAACCAGGTCAATAGAAACAAAAATCAACTATTTAAAAAGTTTAGTTTCACGTGGGCCTGTTGTGCTTACTTCTTTCAGAATAGCTTTTGAACCTCTGTCCTGTGTGTGTCTGTGACTGTCACGTGAAAAGGCAGTCAGGGCATCCAGGTGGACCCCATGTCACCTGGGGCACCGCCCACCAGTGCTGGAGTTTTAAACAGCACCCGGTTGCATTTTGGGACTTGTGCCTTTTCAATGTGAGCTCAAAGACGGGAGCCTGTGAAATTCTATTGGCTAAAAAATATTAACAGCGGAATGTGAATAGGCCACACAAGACATGACGTCACTGGAAAGCTAAACAGTATGTTGGGGAGACTGGGTGCGGCAATAGGGCTGATGTCATGAATACGTGCAACTCCTCAGTTATTTTTGAATGAACTGCTCATTCATTAGATCCCACCCAAAGAAATGAGCCCACCAGTATGAACACTTGTTTCATTAGAAAATGATGGAGTCACATTGCCTATGTAGAGCAGGTGCTTATACCTTGGTTGGAAGTCATTGCTCGGGAGAGTGTTGTCTTTTAAGGTGATTGCACTAGGTCCGAGCAGGTGGGAGAAGACTTGTGCAGTGACTGAGTAAGAGAGATAACCTTCAATTACCACATCACCCTCCCGACATTGTAATCATGTCCATGAAATGGTTTATCAACTCGACTTTCCACACTCAGTGAGGAGACTCAGGGTTACGGTGCTCATGAAGTGCACAGACACACTGAGAGCAACAGGTAGCGTGGCCGAGCGGTCTAAGGCGCTGGATTAAGGCTCCAGTCTCTTTGGAGGCGTGGGTTCAAATCCCACCGCTGCCAGAGATGGATTTTTACAGATCTTAATGACGCTTCTCCCTTCTGACCCTTCAATTTGCATAAACAGTGACTCTACCAATAGGTCCCTAATTTTAAAACTCTTTTACAGTCTCCTTCTAAGTAAACTCCTAAACCGTGGACTCCAAGAAATAGGCTGATTGGCGCTGCTGTTGTTTTGCTTCATTCTGCTTAGATCACCTTCAAATGGAAGGTTTAACAAATCATTTGTTCTCCCCACGCGGTCACCCGCTCTTCTCTCTGCAAAATAAAATCGAACCTCTGTTAAATAAAGATTTAAAGTAAATTATCTATCTTCCCAAATAAAGTTGGTAAATGTGTTCTTCACAGTTATTTTAAAAATCAGGTTTAAAATAAACAACAGAGGTAGTCAGCAGGATTCAAACCCGTGCAGGGAACCCCCAAAGGATTTCAAGCCCATCACCTTAACCACTCGGCCATAACTACCAGCACTCATTGAGCTATACCGAAACTTTATATCACAACAAAATTGTGCAAAATGGCCGTGCAGACCTATATATGACTCCGTTTAGTAGGATCTCTAACTGTGTGCAAAGGGCACATTGCTATGTTTCTGTCTAAGCTTTGCTTTAGGTCTGAGGTCTTAAGAACCAAAGCAGGCTCCACGCACACTTGCCTGCACAAAAAAACAAGCATTTGCAATGCGAAAGGTCTCACATTTGTGAGAGTTAGAGCTATTGGCGTTGCAAATGACAATGTCTTTTACCTAGGTTTTGGTTTTCTTTGGGAAAATTTGATGTGTCCACGTTGTGTTTTGGGGCACTTCCTGTCGCGGGCGCTAGGCCTACCCACACAAGTGAGGTAAAAAATGTTATCGGGAGACTTGGGGAAACATAGAATAGCAAAACAAGAGTTACTGCCCCTTGTCTTTATCTACATTTTTTCCTTCCAAATATAAGACAGTGTGTAAAAAAGACGTCTATTTGAGAAATGCCCTTTAATTCGCATGCTAGTGTGGGCACCCCAGAATTCAGAGATGTGCAAATAACCACTGCTCCTTCACTCCTTATCTTGTGCCCATTTTGGAAATAGAAAGGTTTTCTTGATACCTATTTTTCACTCTATATACTTCGGCAAATTAATTGCAGTATACCCGGTATAGAATGAAAACCCACTGCAAGGTGCAGCTCATTTATTTTCTCTGGATACCTAGGGTTCTTGATGAACCTACAAGCCCTATATATCCCCGCAACCAGAAGAGTCCAGCAGGCGTAATGGTATATTGCTTTCAAAAATCTGACATTGCAGAAAAAAGTTACAGAGTAAAACGTAGAGGAAAATGGCTGTTTTTTTCTTCTCAATTTCAATATTTTTTTTTTATTTCAGTTGTTATTTTCTGTAGGAAACACTTGTAAGATCTACACAAGTTACCCATTGCTGAATTCAGAATGTTGTCTTCTTTTCAAAAATGTTTAGGTTACTGGGACCCAGCATTGGTTTCACACCCATTTCTGTCACTGACTGGAAGGAGGCTAAAAGCACACAAAATCGTAAAAATGGGGTATGTCCCAGTAAAATGCCAAAATTGTGTTGAAAAATTGGGTTTTCTGATTCAAGTCTGCCTGTCCCTGAAAGCTGGGAAGCTGGTGATTTTAGCAGTGCAAACCCTTTGTTGATGCCAATTTCAGGGACAAAAACCACAAGCCTTCTTCTCCAGCCCTTTTTTCCATTTTTTTCTTTTTTAAAACAAAATTTTTACTGTATTTTGGCTAATTTCTTGGTCTCCTTCAGGGGAACCCACAAAGTCTGGGTACCTCTAGAATCCCTAGGATGTTGGAAAAAAAGGACGCAAATTTGGCGTGGATAGCTTATGTGGACAAAAATCTATGAGGGCCTAAGCGCGCCCTGCCCCAAATAGCCAAAAAAATGCCTGGCACCTGAGGGGGAAAAGGCTGGCAGCGAAGGGGTTAAAATGCACTATTTTATTCCAATTTCTTCACTTAGCTTCAGATGAACTATTTTTCCCTCCCACCAACTCCTTTCAAAGTGCACCAGCCACCACTGCCTTGGGTGGGACAGATTGTTTTCGATTGCAGTATGGCAGATTGTTTTGGATTGCAGTGTGGTAGTTTGTTTTTGATTGGAGTGCAGCAGATTGCAGTGGGGTAGATTGTTTTGAATTGGAGTAGGGGAGATTGTTTTGAAGTGGAGTCGGGCAGATTGGAGTGGGGCAGATTGTTTTGGATCGAAGTGGGACAGATTGTTTTGGAGTGGTGCAGATTGTTTTTTATTATAGTGGGGCACATTGGAGTGAGACAGATTTGCTTGGGGTGGGTGGAGAGGATTGGAGTAGGATGAGTTAGAGTGGATTGGATTCGGGTGAGTGATTTGGACTGGAGTGAGGTGGATTAGTGTGGGTGAAGGGGTCTGGATGGGGTGGATTGTAGTGGGGAAGATTGGAGTGGGGTGGATTGAAGTGTACCGCAGGATTATGTGTTAAAGATTAATTTCAGAATTTACACATAATAAAGAAACACTGTTGATTTGCAATATTTTAAACGAGCTAATCGTCATCTTTTGAGAAGAGTGCCCACGAACAAAAGCAAAAGAAAACATGCGTGGAATGTGGGAAAAGACGATTTGGCAAAATAAAAGAAAGTTCGATTTAAATTTAAAACTTAACAGTTTTGGTTGTCCTGCTGGGCATGTTTTTGCCAGTCACAAGCCTTCTGTTTGCAGGGCACTAGAAGGTAAAAGGAAAAAATAGTACCTTGATCAGGTGGGGAGCAGCGGTCAGGCACTGATTAAGCTGAATCAATCAACGCTTGGTCGCTGCTCTACAGAGAGGAACGGAAATGATGCAAGACATGCCTTGATGAATTAGGAAACTGTAAAGAAGAGTGCCACATAAATAAAAAAATGGTGAGAGACATGCGGGCTCCAAGCCCTTTACTGAATACTACAGAGTCTATCAAGCGAGACCCTAAAAAGGTCAGTTAGTTAAAATAAACAAACATTGTTACTTCTAAATATCAATATTCCAAGGACGCCTAGATGGTCGTCAAGCAAAATGTTCCTAGTGCATGGAGGGGCTTATGGTAGTTCTGAAGAGAGGCAAAGGACTTGGTCAGAGGGTGGCCTTGTTGGTGTGGTAGGGAAGCAATACCTCAAACATTATTACTGGGGTAGGGGAGCTTGCAATTCGGAGTAATTAAAATTATCACAAAGCAATCAAGTAATTCCACATCAAAATAACAAGCGTGCGGGCTGACAACCATGCTCTCAGCATCAACGAGCGCAGAGTGAAGTGAATTTTATCATCCTCTGTGCATTTTTATTGCGGGGCTCATTTACATTTGACTTGGCGCGCAGAACGAGTGAGAACCAGGTCAATAGAAACAAAAATCATCTATTTAAAAAGTTTAGTTTCACGTGGGCCTGTTGTCCTTACTTCTTTCAGAATAGCTTTTGAACCTCTGTCCTGTGTGTGTCTGTGACTGTCACGTGAAAAGGCGGTCAGGGCATCCAGGTGGACCCCATGTCACCTGGGGCACCGCCCACCAGTGCTGGAGTTTTAAACAGCACCCGGTTGCATTTTGGGACTTGTGCCTTTTCAATGTGAGCTCAAAGACGGGAGCCTGTGAAATTCTATTGGCTAAAAAATATTAACAGCGGAATGTGAATAGGCCACACAAGACATGACGTCACTGGAAAGCTAAACAGTATGTTGGGGAGACTGGGTGCGGCAATAGGGCTGATGTCATGAATACGTGCAACTCCTCAGTTATTTTTGAATGAACTGCTCATTCATTAGATCCCACCCAAAGAAATGACCCCACCAGTATGAACACTTGTTTCATTAGAAAATGATGGAGTCACATTGCCTATGTAGAGCAGGTGCTTATACCTTGGTTGGAAGTCATTGCTCGGAGAGTGTTGTCTTTTAAGGTGATTGCACTAGGTCCGAGCAGGTGGGAGAAGACTTGTGCAGTGACTGAGTAAGAGAGATAACCTTCAATTACCACATCACCCTCCCGACATTGTAATCATGTCCATGAAATGGTTTATCAACTCGACTTTTTACTCTAAGTGAGGAGACTCGGGGTTACGGTGCTCATGAAGTGCACAGACACACTGAGAGCAACAGGTAGCGTGGCCGAGCGGTCTAAGGCGCTGGATTAAGGCTCCAGTCTCTTTGGAGGCGTGGGTTCAAATCCCACCGCTGCCAGAGATGGATTTTTACAGATCTTAATGACGCATCTCCCTTCTGACCCTTCAATTTGCATAAACAGTGACTCTACCAATAGGTCCCTAATTTTAAAACTCTTTTACAGTCTCCTTCTAAGTAAACTCCTAAACCGTGGACTCCAAGAAATCGGCTGATTGGCGCTGCTGTTGTTTTGCTTCATTCTGCTTAGATCACCTTCAAATGGAAGGTTTAACAAATCATTTGTTCTCCCCACGCGGTCACCCGCTCTTCTCTCTGCAAAATAAAATCGAACCTCTGTTAAATAAAGATTTAAAGTAAATTATCTATCTTCCCA